>NC_048569.1:94471826-94521826 GCF_013265735.2 Oncorhynchus mykiss | reverse complement strand
ATCTTGAAACCCACGTAGAATGCATTGTTTATCGTCTTGATACACACGTAGAATGCACAGCAACAGTCAGTGTGTCAAGAGAATGAGGGAACAGAGGGACCTGTACTATATTTGACAGGGAGGAGAACGAGGGAGAACGGAGGGACCTGTGCTGTATTCGACAGGGAGGAGAACGAGGGAGAATGGAGGGACTTGTACTCTATTAGACAGGGAGGAGAAAGAGGGAGAACGGAAGGACATGTACTGTATTAGACAGGGAGGAAAACAAGGGAGAACAGATTAACTTGTACTGTGTTTGACAGGGAAAAGAACGAGGGAGAACGGCGGGACCTGTGCTTTATTTTACAGGGAGGAGAACGAGGGAGAACGGAGGGACCTGTGCTTTATTTTACAGGGAGGAGAACGAGGGAGAATGGAGGGACCTGTACTATATTCAACAGGGGAGAGAGGAGGGACATGTACTGTATTCAACAGGGGAGAGAGGAGGGACATGTGCTGTATTCAACAGGGGGGAGAGAGGAGGGACATGTAATGTATTCAACAGAGGGGAGAGAGGAAGGACATGTACTGTATTCAACAGGGGGGAGAGAGGAGGGACATGTACTGTATTCAACAGGGGAGGAGAGAGGAGGGACATGTACTGTATTCAACAGGGAGGGAGAGGAGGGACATGTACTGTATTCAACAGGGGAGGAGAGAGGAGGGACATGTACTGTATTCAACAGGGAGAGAGGAGGGACATGTACTGTATTCAACAGGGAGAGAGGAGGGACATGTACTCTATTCAACAGGGGAGGAGAGAGGAGGGACATGTACTATATTCAACAGGGGAGAGAGGAGGGACATGTACTGTATTCAACAGGGGGGAGAGGGGAGGGACATGTACTGTATTCAACAGGGGAGGAGAGAGGAGGGACATGTACTATATTCAACAGGGAGAGAGGAGGGACATGTACTGTATTCGACAGGGGAGAGAGGAGGGACATGTACTGTATTCAACAGGGGAGGAGAGAGGAGGGACATGTACTGTATTCAACAGGGAGAGAGGAGGGACATGTACTGTATTCGACAGGGGAGAGAGGAGGGACATGTACTGTATTCAACAGGGGAGGAGAGAGGAGGGACATGTACTGTATTCAACAGGGGGGAGAGAGGAGGGACATGTACTGTATTCAACAGGGAGAGAGGAGGGACATGTACTGTATTCAACAGGGGGGAGAGAGGAGGGACATGTACTGTATTCAACAGGGAGAGAGGAGGGACATGTACTGTATTCGACAGGGGAGAGAGGAGGGACATGTACTGTATTCAACAGGGGAGGAGAGAGGAGGGACATGTACTATATTCAACAGGGGAGAGAGGAGGGACATGTACTGTATTCAACAGGGGAGGAGAGAGGAGGGACATGTACTGTATTCAACAGGGGGGAGAGAGGAGGGACATGTACTGTATTCAACAGGGAGAGAGGAGGGACATGTACTGTATTCAACAGGGGGGAGAGAGGAGGGACATGTACTGTATTCAACAGGGAGAGAGGAGGGACATGTACTGTATTCGACAGGGGAGAGAGGAGGGACATGTACTGTATTCAACAGGGGAGGAGAGAGGAGGGACATGTACTATATTCAACAGGGGAGAGAGGAGGGACATGTACTGTATTCAACAGGGGAGAGAGGATGGACATGTACTGTATTCAACAGGGGGGAGAGAGGAGGGACATGTACTGTATTCAACAGGGGGGAGAGAGGAGGGACATGTACTGTATTCAACAGGGGGGAGAGAGGAGGGACATGTACTGTATTCAACAGGGGAGAGAGGAGGGACATGTACTGTATTCAACAGGGGAGGAGAGAGGAGGGACATGTACTGTATTCAACAGGGGAGGAGAGAGGAGGGACATGTACTGTATTCAACAGGGGGGAGAGAGGAGGGACATGTACTGTATTCAACAGGGGGGAGAGAGGAGGGACATGTACTGTATTCAACAGGGGGGAGAGAGGAGGGACATGTACTGTATTCAACAGGGGGGAGAGAGGAGGGACATGTACTGTATTCAACAGGGGGGAGAGAGGAGGGACATGTACTGTATTCAACAGGGGGGAGAGAGGAGGGACATGTACTGTATTCAACAGGGGAGAGAGGAGGGACGTGTACTGTATTCAACAGGGGGGAGAGGGGAGGGACATGTACTGTATTCAACAGGGGAGGAGAGCGGAGGGACATGTACTATGTTCAACAGGGGGGAGAGAGGAGGGACATATACTGTATTCGACAGGGGAGGAGAGAGGAGGGACATGTACTGTATTCGACAGACAGACACATTGTTCTCGACTACCATCTGTGAAATGTGTGCAGCCTGTCATGGCAACACCAAGACCGTGCCAACTCTAAAAGTCATCCCTCCCTTTACGTAATAACTGTTATTATAAATAACACTTACACTAAATAATAAACCTGTCATATTATTCTTCATTTGAATAAACAGTCAGAAGAGTAGTATGGTAGGAAAAGAGCAAGAGGGGACAGAAATACTTCCTCAAATAAATGTACGAGTCCTTCCACCGCACAGAAAATTCCTCATATCCCAGGAAAGGAAAAACATTCGATCACTTGAAGAATTTGGGATTTCACTTTATCTAATTAAAATGGCACGTCTTTCTTCTTTTCACGAAGAGCTGCTCCCTTCTCTTATTAAAACAAGCATTGTTCGGCAGCCATCGCGCTAGATAAATGACTTTACACCAAGTGCCATGAAACCCATTAAATAGCTTCTTTAGAGATGGAGCGGGCCCAAACATACAATCAAAGGATTTGACTGGGATTATCCTAGATTAGAAACACCGGGAGACAAATGAGGAGATGACAGGATATCATACATTGGGACCCTGTCCCAAACGGCAACCCCCTTCCCTCTGTATATAGTGCACTACTTTTGACCGGGGTCTGTGGGCTCTGGTAAAGAAAAAGTAGTGCACTACGTAGGGAATAGAGACGTTGTCGGGACGCAAGCAAGGATGAATTAGCCGTTGCATACCAGACCACATTTTGTGATGGCTGTTAGTGAAATAGGGGAGAGAGAGAGAGAGAGAGAGAGAGAGAAAAAAAAAAAAATAAAGACTGAGAATGAGAGCGGGAGCCCGAAGAGAAAAGGCCAGGCACTTCAGCTCTTAGAAGCTAATGAAACATGGGTTGTGTATACCTTGTTAAGAGCCTTTCCCTCCTATTCTCCTGCTGCTTAAGATCCCTGAAATGTAAATAAATACCTCATCTGTTACTGAACCAAAGAAGGAGAAATAGGAAAGAAGATTTACCAAGGCCAAGTTTTCGTTAACCAATGGTGTACTGTGCTTTTATTTAATTATGTTTTATTATTTTTTATTTAATTTTATTTTATTTTAACTACAAGAAGTTGTGAAAGGGTCTATTAGCTCATTGGCTAATGACTCTGAGCAATCTACGATGCACACGATCAGTCTGATCGATCCTGCGGTAATAATATGAATGCAAATGTTACAGTTTAGGGGATGCTACTGTACAGTATCCATGTTAACCGTACACTTACGGCACTCTCAAGGCCTCTCTCTTGAGTTTTAGACGTCTGGAAATAAGAAATGATAAACCCCTTTTTCACAGAGATAAATAATGTAGTCTGTGGTGTAATGTAATCGTACGGTTCTTTACATATTTTAAAGAGAATTAGTAGAACCCTTATTTCTACTACATTAAAGCTGGGCTTTGAACATCTACCAGACAGCAACAAAGATCAGGCCTGGTTTTCCCAAGGGGTTTTGCATGTTAAAACATTTGACCTTTGATCCCAACAGATGAAGAAAGTACTGTAACGTAAGAAGGTGACGTATTTCTATGGGCACCGCTGAGGATAATCATACCTGCACTATACCTTTAGAAAAATGGAAATAATATTATACATTTAAATGTGTTTATCCATTCATCTACTCTGGCTCTCAGAGCTTCTCTTTCCGTGGACTTTAAGACATAAGACGGAAGATATATCAATCACAACGTGGCCAAAAGAATACAGAATAAAGTTTTTTTTTTTTAAAAAAAACCTTCTTCACAAGGATCATGTCAAAAAAAACAGACATCTTCAAAGGTGCTGTCCATAATTTTATCTAATGAAATATACCAATTTAATATATAAATGTAACTTTTAAAAAGTATGACTTACAGAGAGAGATACCTTAACTTATTTGCATGTGGAAAATCGTCCTGGAAAAAAAAAACGACATCTGATTTTAAGCAGTGTATTTTAATAGACCTGAGGGCTCTATTCAGTCTGGGTCACTGAAGGGCTACAGAAAACATGATAGAAATACAAAAATGCCATTTCACATTGATCCCACATCTGACAGTGTTTACCTTTGGATGCAGTCGCCTCTAACGTGGGGAACATTGCCTTTTACATTTCAATGGCGCTGAAACGCTGAATTCCCACCATACAGATGGTCTTTTCCATCACTAATAACTCATCATCACAAACATATATCCCATTGATCATGTTAATCAATAATACCAGAGAACTGTCATGGTTCCACCTGCCACCAGAGGGCGGTAGAGACCGTCCTAGAGACATTAACAACACTTAGGTATGTCCCATTGACTTATTATGATGTCCCTGTTTAAAGAGGTGTGTTTTGTTGTTGTCTTTTGCAGAAGCTTGAGTTGTTTACCGTGTGCGTTAGTGTCCTGGATGAGTCCTGGATGAGTCCGTGTGCGTTAGTGTCCTGGATGAGTCCTGGATGAGTCCGTGTGCGTTAGTGTCCTGGATGAGTTTTCAAGACATTGTGTTTTTTTTTTCTTCTAGTTGTACTACCGTTTCTAGGTAAAGTATGTTCATTCATCCTTAACAACTGATTCCTCGTCTGGTCTCTTCTCTGCACCTGTGTCCAACCTCACCAAAAGTCACAGAAAACATGGGTCCCAGGTTGTGGCAAACATTGACTATCCCTGGTGCTACCACATTTTGTTCACTATTTTTTAAATTTGGCAAAGACTCTCATCCCCCTTTTTGGTCAAATTAAAGATGGATGTCATAATGCCGGACTTCACAAGACTTATAAAATGAATGTCAGCTGCAATGTCCGAAATAAAATATTTAGACTCCAAGGCAAGTTCATTTTAATTCTCTCTCCTTCCTGCACGGTCACATTTATGTGTGTTTGCTGCCCTCACAAACAAACACACACACACACACACACACACACACACACACTTTGCTTACTGCAATTGAATGTTGTGCAGTCCATCAGCAGCGAGGTTTAACCACACATCAGTCCATCTCTAAGTAGTTTACAGTTAGCTCTGATAGGGGCTCTCTCCACATATATTACAAAGCACCTCATTAATTGGCACATAAAATGTAAACATAAAACTGCCTTCAGGATAAAACAAGCCTCCTGGCAGAGAGAGAAAGAGAGAGAGAGGAAGAAGTTATGGTAAGGCCCTCTCTTTCTCACCATCTCTCTGTCTCTCTCTCTCTCTGTATAGACCTCTCTCTCTCCCTCTCTTTCTCTCACTCTGTCTCTAGTTCTCTCTCCCTCTCTCCTTCTTTCCCTCTTTCTCTGTCTCTCTTCTTTTCCCTCTCTCTTTCTCTCCCCCCTCCCTCTTTCTACTCTCCCTCTCTCCCCTCCCTCTATCCCCTCCCTCTCCCGTCCCTCTCCCTCTCCCCCTCCCATCTCTCCTCTCCCTCTCTCTACCCTCCATCTCCCCCTCTCTCTCTCTACTCTCTCTCCTCCTCCTCCCTCTCCCCCTGACTCCTCCCTCCCTTTCTCCCCTCCCTCTACCCTCCCTCCCTCTCCCCTCCCTCTCCCTTCCCTCTCCCCTCCCTCCCTCCCTCCCCTCTCTCCCCTCCCTCCCTCTCCCCTTCCCTCTATCCCCTCCCTCTCTCTACCCTCCCATCTCTACCCCCCCTCCCTCTCCCTCCCCTCTCTACCTTTCCTCTGTCTCCTCTCTCCCTTCCCTCTCTCACTCTACCCTCTCTCTACCCTCCCTCCCTCCCTCTCCTCCCTCCCCTCTCTCCCTTCCCTCGCTCACTCTACCCTCCCTCTCCCTTCCCTCTACCCTCCCTCCCTCCCCTCCCTCCCTCCCCCTGCTCCCTCCTTCTCTCCCCTCTACTGTGAGTAGTGTTCAAGTTGAAAGGCTTTTGATCAGGTTCTTTGGTGAAGCAGCTGTAAGATGTTAGCTGTTACTAACTTCCACTGTGTCACTCATCCACCATTCTTTTAGGAAATTAGCCAGCCTGACTTCACTGTCTTGGCCATCCAACTGTCTGTCTCTCTGTCTGCAGCATCTGACGGTTTGAGTGGAGGGAAAGACTGAGCCACTCTCACTTTCTCAGTTTAGGGCAGAATTCGACTGTTACATATCGACAGCTTGACACTTGTAATTCTGTTCATCCTCCAGCACCCTCCTCTCTCTGGTAATAGAGTGTGAAACTTGTGTTCTGTTCTGTTCTCTCCCTCTTTCTCTCACCTCACTATATTAGGGAGTTTCTGCACCTGTTGATGCTGTCTGTTGGAGAGAAGATTTAGCAGAGATCTATGTTTAAACTACATACTCTGGCGTTCAAAAGTTTAGGGTCACTTGGAAATTGTATTTTTTTTCGAAAGAAAAGCTAATTTTATTGTCTATTACAATATCATAAAATTGATCAGAAATACAGTGTAGACAGTGTTAATGTTGTAAATGACTATTGTAGCTGGAAACGGCAGATTTTTTAATGAAATATCTACATAGGTGTACATAGGCCCATCATCAGCAACCATCACTCCTGTTCCAATGGCACGTTGTGTTAGCTAATCCAAGTTTATAATTTTAAAAGGCTAATTGATCATTAGAAAACCCTTTTGCAATTATGTTAGCACAGCTGAAAAATGTTTATCTGATTAAAGAAGCAATAAAACTGGTCTTCTTTAGACTAGTTGAGTATCTGGAGCATCAGCATTTGTGGGTTCGATTACAGGCTCAAAATGGCCAGAAACTAAGAACTTTCTTCTGAAACTCGTCAGTCTATTCTTGTTCTGAGAAATGAAGGCTAAATTCAAGAAATGCGAGAAATTTCCAAGAAACTGAAGATCTCATACAATGCTGTGTACTAGTCCCTTCACAGAACAGAGCAAACTGGATCCAAACAGAATACAAAGAGGAGTGGGAGGCCCCGGTGCACAACTGAGCAAGATGACAAGGACATTAGTGTCTAGTTTGAGAAACAGACGCCTAACAAGTCCTCAACGGGCAGCTTCCTTAAGTAGTACCCGCAAAACACCAGTCTCAATGTCAACAGTGAAGAGGCGAATCCAGGATGCTGGCCTTCTAGGCAGAGTTCCTCTGTCCAGTGTCTGTTTTCTTTTGCCCATCTTAAAATTTTATTTTGATTGGCCAGTCTGAGATATGGCTTTTTCTTTGCAACTCTGCCTAGAAGGCCAGCATCCCGGAGTCGCCTCTTCACTGTTGACGTTGACACTGTTGTTTTAGAGATACTATTTAATGAAGCTGCCAGCTGAGGAATTGTGAGTTGTCTGTAGAGAATCAGGGTATGTTTACTAGGGAGAAAATCAGGGTATATTTACTAGGTAGAGAATCAGGGTATATTTACTAGGTATAGAATCAGGGTATATTTACTAGGTAGAGAATCAGGGTATATTTACTAGATAGAAGAATCAGGGTGTATTTACTAGGAAGAGAATCAGGGTATATTTACTAGGTATAGAATCAGGGTATATTTACTAGGTAGAGAATCAGGGTATATTTACGAAGTATGGAATCAGGGTACATTTTACTAGATATAGAATTAGGGTATATTTACTAGGTATAGAATCAGAGTAAATTTAGTAGGTAGAGAATCAGGGTATATTTACTAGGTATAGAATCAGGTTATATTTACTAGGTATAGAATCAGGGTATATTTACTATGTAGAGAATCAGGGTATATTTACTAGGTATAGAATCAGGGTATATTTACTAGATATAGAATCAGGGTATATTTACGAAGTATAGAATCAGAGTATATTTACTAGGTAGAGAATCAGGGTATATTTACTAGATATAAAATCAGGGTATATTTACTATGTAGAGAATCAGGGCATATTTAATAATTATAGAATCAGGGTATATTCACTAGGTAGACAATCAGGGTATATTTACTAGGTAGAGAATCAGGGTATATTTACTATGTATAGAATCAGGGTATATTCACTAGGTAGAGAATCAGGGTATATTCACTAGGTATAGAATCAGCGTAAATTTACTAGGTATAGAATCAGGGTATATTTACTAGGTAGAGAATAAGGGTATATTTACTAGGTAGAGAATCAGGGTATATTTACTAGGTATAGAATCAGGGTATATTTACTATGTATAGAATCAGGGTATATTCACTAGGTAGAGAATCAGGGTATATTTACTAGGTAGAGAATCAGGGTATATTTACTAGGTAGAGAATCAGGGTATATTTACTAGGTATAGAATCAGGGTATATTTACTAGGTATAGAATCAGGGTATATTTACTAGGTAGAGAATCAGGGTATATTTACGAAGTATAGAATCAGGGTACATTTTACTAGATATAGAATCAGGGTATATTTACTAGGTATAGAATCAGCGTAAAATTACTAGGTAGAGAATCAGGGTATATTTACTAGGTATAGAATCAGGGTATATTTACTAGATAGAAGAATCAGGGTATACTTCCTAGGTATAGAATCAGCGTAAATTTACTAAGTAGAGAATCAGGGTATATTTACTAGGTATAGAATCAGGGTACATTTACTAGATAGAGAATCAGGGTATATTTACGAAGTATAGAATCAGAGTATATTTACTAGGTAGAGAATCAAGGTATATTTACTAGATATAAAATCAGGGTATATTTACTATGTAGAGAATCAGGGTATATTTAATAATTATAGAATCAGGGTATATTCACTAGGTAGACAATCACGGTATATTTACTAGGTAGAGAATCAGGGTATATTTACTAGGTAGAGAATCAGGGTATATTTACTAGGTAGAGAATCAGGGTATATTTACTAGGTATAGAATCAGGGTATATTTACTATGTATAGAATCAGGGTATATTCACTAGGTATAGAATCAGGGTATATTCACTAGGTATAGAATCAGCGTAAATTTACTAGGTATAGAATCAGGGTATATTTACTAGGTAGAGAATCAGGGTATATTCACTAGGTAGAGAATCAGGGTATATTTACTAGGTAGAGAATCAGGGTCTATTTACTAGGTATAGAATCAGGGTATATTTACTATGTATAGAATCAGGGTATATTCACTAGGTAGAGAATCAGGGTATATTTACTAGGTAGAGAATCAGGGTATATTTACTAGGTAGAGAATCAGGGTATATTTACTAGGTATAGAATCAGGGTATATTTACTAGGTATAGAATCAGGGTATATTTACTAGGTAGAGAATCAGGGTATATTTACGAAGTATAGAATCAGTGTACATTTTACTAGATATAGAATCAGGGTATATTTACTAGGTATAGAATAAGCGTAAATTTACTAGGTAGAGAATCAGGGTATATTTACTAGGTATAGAATCAGGGTACATTTACTAGATATAGAATCAAGGTATATTTACGAAGTATAGAATCAGAGTATATTTACTAGGTAGAGAATCAAGGTATATTTACTAGATATAAAATCAGGGTATATTTACTAGGTAGAAAATCAGGGTATATTCACTAGGTAGAGAATCAGGGTATATTCACTAGGTATAGAATCAGCGTAAATTTACTAGGTATAGAATCAGGGTATATTTAATAATTATAGAATCAGGGTATATTCACTAGGTAGAGAATCAGGGTATATTCACTAGGTATAGAATCAGCGTAAATTGACTAGGTATAGAATCAGGGTAGATTTACTAGGTAGAGAATCAGGGTATATTCACTAGGTAGAGAATCAGGGTATATTTACTAGGTAGAGAATCAGGGTATATTTACTAGGTATAGAATCAGGGTATATTCACTAGGTAGAGAATCAGGGTATATTTAGTAGGTAGAGAATCAGGGTATATTTACTAGGTATAGAATCAGGTTATATTTACTAGGTATAGAATCAGGGTATATTTACTATGTAGAGAATCAGGGTATATTTACTAGGTATAGAATCAGGGTATATTTACTAGATATAGAATCAGGGTATATTTACGAAGTATAGAATCAGAGTATATTTACTAGGTAGAGAATCAGGGTATATTTACTAGATATAAAATCAGGGTATATTTACTATGTAGAGAATCAGGGCATATTTAATAATTATAGAATCAGGGTATATTCACTAGGTAGACAATCAGGGTATATTTACTAGGTAGAGAATCAGGGTATATTTACTATGTATAGAATCAGGGTATATTCACTAGGTAGAGAATCAGGGTATATTCACTAGGTATAGAATCAGCGTAAATTTACTAGGTATAGAATCAGGGTATATTTACTAGGTAGAGAATAAGGGTATATTTACTAGGTAGAGAATCAGGGTATATTTACTAGGTATAGAATCAGGGTATATTTACTATGTATAGAATCAGGGTATATTCACTAGGTAGAGAATCAGGGTATATTTACTAGGTAGAGAATCAGGGTATATTTACTAGGTAGAGAATCAGGGTATATTTACTAGGTATAGAATCAGGGTATATTTACTAGGTATAGAATCAGGGTATATTTACTAGGTAGAGAATCAGGGTATATTTACGAAGTATAGAATCAGGGTACATTTTACTAGATATAGAATCAGGGTATATTTACTAGGTATAGAATCAGCGTAAAGTTACTAGGTAGAGAATCAGGGTATATTTACTAGGTATAGAATCAGGGTATATTTACTAGATAGAAGAATCAGGGTATACTTCCTAGGTATAGAATCAGCGTAAATTTACTAGGTAGAGAATCAGGGTATATTTACTAGGTATAGAATCAGGGTACATTTACTAGATAGAGAATCAGGGTATATTTACGAAGTATAGAATCAGAGTATATTTACTAGGTAGAGAATCAAGGTATATTTACTAGATATAAAATCAGGGTATATTTACTATGTAGAGAATCAGGGTATATTTAATAATTATAGAATCAGGGTATATTCACTAGGTAGACAATCACGGTATATTTACTAGGTATAGAATCAGGGTATATTTACTATGTATAGAATCAAGGTATATTTACTAGGTATAGAATCAGGGTATATTTACTAGGTATAGAATCAGGGTATATTTACTAGGTATAGAATCAGGGTATATTTACTAGGTATAGAATCAGGGTATATTCACTAGGTAGAGAATCAGGGTATATTCACTAGGTAGAGAATCAGGGTATATTCACTAGGTATAGAATCAGCGTAAATTTACTAGGTATAGAATCAGGGTATATTTAATAATTATAGAATTAGGGTATATTCACTAGGTAAAGAATCAGGGTATATTTACTAGGTATAGAATCAGGGTATATTTACTATGTATAGAATCAGGGTATATTCACTAGGTAGAGAATCAGGGTATATTTACTAGGTAGAGAATCAGGGTATATTCACTAGGTAGAGAATCAGGATATATTAACTAGGTATAGAATCAGGGTATATTTACTAGGTATAGGATCAGGGTATATTTACGAAGTATAGAATGAGAGTATATTTACTAGGTAGAGAATCAGGGTATATTTACTAGATATAAAATCAGGGTATATTTACTATGTAGAGAATCAGGGCATATTTAATAATTATAGAATCAGGGTATATTCACTAGGTAGACAATCAGGGTATATTTACTAGGTAGAGAATCAGGGTATATTTACTAGGTATAGAATCAGGGTATATTTACTAGGTAGAGAATCAGGGTATATTTACTAGGTAGAGAATCAGGGTATATTTACTAGGTAGAGAATCAGGGTATATTTACTAGGTATAGAATCAGGGTATATTTACTATGTATAGAATCAGGGTATATTCACTAGGTATAGAATCAGGGTATATTCACTAGGTATAGAATCAGCGTAAATTTACTAGGTATAGAATCAGGGTATATTTACTAGGTAGAGAATCAGGGTATATTCACTAGGTAGAGAATCAGGGTATATTTACTAGGTAGAGAATCAGGGTCTATTTACTAGGTATAGAATCAGGGTATATTTACTATGTATAGAATCGGGGTATATTCACTAGGTAGAGAATCAGGGTATATTTACTAGGTAGAGAATCAGGGTATATTTACTAGGTAGAGAATCAGGGTATATTTACTAGGTATAGAATCAGGGTATATTTACTAGGTATAGAATCAGGGTATATTTACTAGGTAGAGAATCAGGGTATATTTACGAAGTATAGAATCAGTGTACATTTTACTAGATATAGAATCAGGGTATATTTACTAGGTATAGAATAAGCGTAAATTTACTAGGTAGAGAATCAGGGTATATTTACTAGGTATAGAATCAGGGTACATTTACTAGATATAGAATCAGGGTATATTTACGAAGTATAGAATCAGAGTATATTTACTAGGTAGAGAATCAAGGTATATTTACTAGATATAAAATCAGGGTATATTTACTAGGTAGAAAATCAGGGTATATTCACTAGGTAGAGAATCAGGGTATATTCACTAGGTATAGAATCAGCATAAATTTACTAGGTATAGAATCAGGGTATATTTAATAATTATAGAATCAGGGTATATTCACTAGGTAGAGAATCAGGGTATATTCACTAGGTATAGAATCAGCGTAAATTGACTAGGTATAGAATCAGGGTAGATTTACTAGGTAGAGAATCAGGGTATATTCACTAGGTAGAGAATCAGGGTATATTTACTAGGTAGAGAATCAGGGTATATTTACTAGGTATAGAATCAGGGTATATTCACTAGGTAGAGAATCAGGGTATATTTACTAAGTAGAGAATCAGGGTATATTTACTAGGTATAGAATCAGGTTATATTTACTAGGTATAGAATCAGGGTATATTTACTATGTAGAGAATCAGGGTATATTTACTAGGTATAGAATCAGGCTATATTTACTAGATATAGAATCAGGGTATATTTACTAGGTAGAGAATCAGGGTATATTTACTAGATATAAAATCAGGGTATATTTACTATGTAGAGAATCAGGGCATATTTAATAATTATAGAATCAGGGTATATTCACTAGGTAGACAATCAGGGTATATTTACTAGGTAGAGAATCAGGGTATATTTACTAGGTATAGAATCCGGGTATATTTACTAGGTAGAGAATCATGGTATATTTACTAGGTAGAGAATCAGGGTATATTTACTAGGTATAGAATCAGGGTATATTTACTATGTATAGAATCAGGGTATATTCACTAGGTAGAGAATCAGGGTATATTCACTAGGTATAGAATCAGCGTAAATTTACTAGGTATGGAATCAGGGTATATTTACTAGGTAGAGAATAAGGGTATATTTACTAGGTAGAGAATCAGGGTATATTTACTAGGTATAGAATCAGGGTATATTTACTATGTATAGAATCAGGGGATATTCACTAGGTAGAGAATCAGGGTATATTTACTAGGTAGAGAATCAGGGTATATTTACTAGGTAGAGAATCAGGGTATATTTACTAGGTATAGAATCAGGGTATATTTACTAGGTATAGAATCAGGGTATATTTACTAGGTAGAGAATCAGGGTATATTTACGAAGTATAGAATCAGGGTACATTTTACTAGATATAGAATCAGGGTATATTTACTAGGTATAGAATCAGCGTAAAATTACTAGGTAGAGAATCAGGGTATATTTACTAGGTATAGAATCAGGGTATATTTACTAGATAGAAGAATCAGGGTATACTTCCTAGGTATAGAATCAGCGTAAATTTACTAGGTAGAGAATCAGGGTATATTTACTAGGTATAGAATCAGGGTACATTTACTAGATAGAGAATCAGGGTATATTTACGAAGTATAGAATCAGAGTATATTTACTAGGTAGAGAATCAAGGTATATTTACTAGATATAAAATCAGGGTATATTTACTATGTAGAGAATCAGGGTATATTTAATAATTATAGAATCAGGGTATATTCACTAGGTAGACAATCACGGTATATTTACTAGGTATAGAATCAGGGTATATTTACTATGTATAGAATCAAGGTATATTTACTAGGTATAGAATCAGGGTATATTTACTAGGTATAGAATCAGGGTATATTTACTAGGTATAGAATCAGGGTATATTTACTAGGTATAGAATCAGGGTATATTCACTAGGTAGAGAATCAGGGTATATTCACTAGGTAGAGAATCAGGGTATATTCACTAGGTATAGAATCAGCGTAAATTTACTAGGTATAGAATCAGGGTATATTTAATAATTATAGAATCAGGGTATATTCACTAGGTAGAGAATCAGGGTATATTCACTAGGTATAGAATCAGCGTATATTTACTAGGTGGAGAATCAGGGCATATTTAATAATTATAGAATCAGGGTATATTTACTAGGTAGAGAATCAGGGTATATTCACTAGGTATAGAATCAGGGTATATTCACTATGTAGAGAATCAGGGTATATTTACTAGGTATAGAATCAGGGTATATTTACTAGATATAAAATCAGGGAATATTTAATAATTACAGAATCAGGGTTTATTTACTAGATATAAAATCAGGGTATATTTAATAATTATAGAATCAGGGTATATTTTAATAATTATAGAATCAGGGTATATTTACTAGGTATAAAATCAGGGTATTTTTTATAATTATAGAATCAGGGTATATTTACTAGGTATAGAATCAGGGTATATTTAATAATTATAGAATCAGGGTATATTTACTAGATATAAAATCAGGTTATATTTAATAATTATAGAATCAAGGTATATTTAATAATTATAGAATCAGGGTATATTTACTAGGTATAAAATCAGGGTATATTTAATAATTATAGAATCAGGGTATATTTACTATGTATAGAATCAGGGTATATTTACTATGTATAGAATCAGGGTATATATACTAATTATAGAATCAGGGTATATTTACTAATTATAGAATCAGGGTATATTTACTAGGTATAGAATCAAGGTACATTTACTAATTATAGAATCAGGGTATATTTACTAGGTAGAGAATCAGGGTATCTTTACTAGGTAGAGAATCAGGGTATATTTACAGTGCCTTGCAAAAGTATTCGCCCCCCTTGAACTTTGCGACCTTTTGCCACATTTCAGGCTTCAAACATAAAGATATATAACTGTATTTTTTTGTGAAGAATCAACAACAAGTGGGACACAATCAAGAAGTGGAACGACATTTATTGGATATTTCAAACTTTTTTAACAAATCAAAAACTGAAAAATTGGGCGTGCAAAATTATTCAGCCCCCTTAAGTTAATACTTTGTAGCGCCACCTTTTGCTGCGATTACAGCTGTAAGTCGCTTGGGGTATGTCTCTATCAGTTTTGCACATCGAGAGACTGACATTTTTTCCCATTCCTCCTTGCAAAACAGCTCGAGCTCAGTGAGGTTGGATGGAGAGCATTTGTGAACAGCAGTTTTCAGTTCTTTCCACAGATTCTCGATTGGATTCAGGTCTGGACTTTGACTTGGCCATTCTAACACCTGGATATGTTTATTTTTGAACCATTCCATTGTAGATTTTGCTTTATGTTTTTGATCATTGTCTTGTTGGAAGACAAATCTCTGTCCCAGTCTCAGGTCTTTTGCAGACTCCATCAGGTTTTCTTCCAGAATGGTCCTGTATTTGGCTCCATCCATCTTCCCATCAATTTTAACCATCTTCCCTGTCCCTGCTGAAGAAAAGCAGGCCCAAACCATGATGCTGCCACCACCATGTTTGACAGTGGGGATGGTGTGTTCAGCTGTGTTGCTTTTACGCCAAACATAACGTTTTGAATTGTTGCCAAAAAATTCGATTTTGGTTTCAACTGACCAGAGCACCTTCTTCCACATGTTAGGTGTGTCTCCCAGGTGGCTTGTGGCAAACTTTAAACAACACTTTTTATGTATATCTTTAAGAAATGGCTTTCTTCTTGCCACTCTTCCATAAAGGCCAGATTTGTGCAATATACGACTGATTGTTGTCCTATGGACAGAGTCTCCCACCTCAGCTGTAGATCTCTGCAGTTCATCCAGAGTGATCATGGGCCTCTTGGCTGCATCTCTGATCAGTCTTCTCCTTGTATGAGCTGAAAGTTTAGAGGGACGGCCAGGTCTTGGTAGATTTGCAGTGGTCTGATACTCCTTCCATTTCAATATTATCGCTTGCACAGTGCTCCTTGGGATGTTTAAAGCTTGGGAAATCTTTTTGTATCCAAATCCGGCTTTAAACTTCTTCACAACAGTATCTCGGACCTGCCTGGTGTGTTCCTTGTTCTTCATGATGCTCTCTGCGCTTTTAACGGACCTCTGAGACTATCACAGTGCAGGTGCATTTATACGGAGACTTGATTACACACAGGTGGATTGTATTTATCATCATTAGTCATTTAGGTCAACATTGGATCATTCAGAGATCCTCACTGAACTTCTGGAGAGAGTTTGCTGCACTGAAAGTAAAGGGGCTGAATAATTTTGCACGCCCAATTTTTCAGTTTTTGATTTGTTAAAAAAGTTTGAAATATCCAATAAATGTCGTTCCACTTCATGATTGTGTCCCACTTGTTGTTGATTCTTCACAAAAAAATACAGTTTTATATCTTTATGTTTGAAGCCTGAAATGTGGCAAAAGGTCGCAAAGTTCAAGGGGGCCGAATACTTTCGCAAGGCACTGTACTATGTAGAGAATCAGGGTATATTCACTAGGTATAGAATCAGGGTATATTTACTAGGTATAGAATCAGGGTATATTTACTAGGTAGAGAATCAGGGTATATTCACTAGGTATAGAATCAGGGTATATTTACTAGGTATAGAATCAGGGTATATTTACTAGGTAGAGAATCATGGTATATTCACTAGGTAGAGAATCAGGGTATATTCACTAGGTATAGAATCAGGGTATATTTAATAATTATAGAATCAGGGTATATTCACTAGGTATAGAATCAGGGTATATTTACTAGGTAGAGAATCAGGGTATATTTACTAGGTAGAGAATCAGGATATATTTAATAATTATAGAATCAGGGTATATTCACTAGGTATAGAATCAGGGTATATTTAATAATTATAGAATCAGGGTATATTTACTAGGTATAGAATCAGGTTCACAATTCAAATACATTATAAAATAAAGGGGGTTTCAAAAAGGAAGGTCTGTGTGAAAAACCTACAAGACAGACAGAAGGGCTGATCTCCATTGCAGAAATAGAGTTGCATCCCACATAGCACCCTATCCCCTATGTGATGCACTACTGCCCTACGGACCCTAGTCAAAAGTAGTTGACTATATAAGGAATAGGCTTCCATTTGGGATAGCAATAAGTTGGTAGTATGATTGATTCAGCTGTAGATAAGCCCTGGGTTCTGCTTCTGGCAACCATGGGTTGGTTCCTCTGTAATGATAGCTTTATAATTAAGATTAAAAACCAGCGTGCTCAGACAAGACACGCTGGCTGAGTCGGGGGCTTCCCTGGTGACACCTGGAATAATTGGGGAGAAGTGTCTGAAATCCCAGTCTCCCCCCCGTGATATCACAATGAGTAACATAACGGACACAGAGCGATGGGAAGATAATTAACAGAATAAGCACAAAAGTTCATCTTCACATAAATGCCAAATGTTTGTATATTTCGAGGTATAATTGTTAGGCCTTTATTTTGACATTTGTGTCCAAAAATGAAGAAAGAACTGAATCATTAGTATAAAAGGCGTGTGTGATAAACAGCAGATTGTGTGTGATTGTGGTGATACATCGTCCCAAAATGGTGAACAATCTGTCAACGAGTGATCACACTGACTCGCTGACACGCTGACTGACTGCTACTTCAGCATGAAAATAACATCTACGTTAAACACTTCAAATCAACTTTTAAATTCAACGTGCTTCATCCTTCAGGAGTTCTATAGGAAGTCAAGGCCACTTTGATTCAATGAAATCAGACCAATGTGATTGTGGAGAGCATGTGCAAACCATAGATTTTTCCAGTGTATTTCAAGGTCAGAGATATGTTAGAAGGACAAAAAAGAAATGGCTAACAATACACCCCAAATAGGGCATAGGTGAATGTGTGCTTTATGCTAGTTTCCCTGACATCCTGTTCTAAACAATGGTTCTACAAGGCAACTGACACAACAACAATCCATTACGGGTCATCACGTAGGGCTCCATGTTCAAAGAGGCTGGTTATTCCTTACCTTTCGCTGTTGTCTACCATCTGATGAGCCTGAAGTTTAAGCACGCATCCCAAATGGTACCCTAATTCCTATATATTGTGCTACTTTTGACCAGAACCCTTTATGCCGTTTGGGACTCAAGCCTAACTCGACGTCTCTCAGACGGCTAATAATCACATCAAAGGTGTGTCGTGTCATGAGGCAGATTTAACCGAGAGGGTTTTGGAGAAGCATTTGCATGCATCTGTACGCCCGGGCTAAGAGCCTGATGTCATCAAATACAGCACAGACGTGATTTAATGTAAGCTGTCATGTCATATGCTAATCTTGAGTTCTGTTCCGCTCCTCAGTAACGTACGAAATGTTGGAAGGGAAGGATTTTAAGGGGGACAAGAAGGAGGGGAAATTGGTGAACAGTGTCTGAAGGGAAGGATTTTACGGGGGGGACAGGAAGGAGGGGGGATTGGTGAACAGTGTCTGAAGGGAAGGATTTTACTTACGGGGGGGACAGGAAGGAGGGGAGATTGGTGAACAGTGTCTGAAGGGAAGGATTTTACAGGGGGGACAGGAAGGAGGGGAGATTGGTGAACAGTGTCTGAAGGGAAGGATTTTACGGGGGGACAGGAAGGAGGGTAGATTGGTGAACAGTTTCTGAACTGTACCCCGGTCACCTGGATATTGATTATTTCATGGCAAGTGCAAACAGACAGGTGCATTGATAAAGTCATATTTGAACATATCCCTTTCCCTACTTTACACAATCTCTTTCTTTCCCCCTCTATCCCCCTTCTCTCTCACTCTACCTCACTCTACCTCACTCTGTCTCTCTCTCTCTCTCTCTATATATATATATATATATATATCTCTCTCTCTATCTCTCTCTCTCTCTGTCTCTCTCTGTTTCTCTCTCTCTCTCTGTCTCTCTCTGTTTATCTCTCTCTCTCTCTCTCTCCCTCTCTCTGTCTCTACCTCTCTCTCTCTCTGTCTCTCCTTCTCTCTGTCTCTCCCTCTCTCTGTCTTTCCCTCTCTCTGTCTCTCTATCTCTCTCTCTCTGTCTTTCTCTGTCTCTCCCTCTCTCTGTCTCTCCCTCTCTCTGTCTCTCCCTCTCTCTGTCTCTCTCTCCCTCTCTCTGTCTCTCTCTGTCTCTCCCTCTCTCTGTCTCTCCACGCCTCTTTCTCCAGTTGTGTGCTGCAGCCTAACAGCTGTTTCTTTCAGGATATTGCATTTCAGGCCGATGGACACGGGCTCTCTGGAACCCAAACACACCCCTATAAAAGACAAGGCGGGCTTGATAGGCCACAATTTATGATTATAAATAGCTCTTACAAATTGCTAATCTACCCCTCAGTCTCCTAAGTGGCTTTTCCTTTTCAGAATTGCGTTATTGCACAACACTTTCTCATCAAAAAGTCAAACAGAGCTGCAGGAGATTTATTTCAAGGCTTACTAAGGGGAATAGAAGCTGTCACCCCCCACCCCCCTCCTCCTCTCCGCCTGCCCCTCTCTTCCCTCTCCTCCTTCCCTCTCTCCTTCCCTCTCTCCTTCCCTCTCTCCTCCTTCCCTCTCCCCTTCCCTCTCTCCTTCCCTCTCTCCTTCTCTCTCTCTCCTTCCCTCTCCTCCTTCTCTCTCTCCTTCCCTCTCCTCCTTCCCTCTCTCCTTCCCTCTCCTCATTCTCTCTCTCTCCTTCCCTCTCCTCCTTCCCTCTCTCCTTCACTCTCTCCTTCTCTCTCTCTCCTTCCCTCTCCTCCTTCCCTCTCTCTTCTTACCTCTCTTCTTCTTGTTGACACATTTAGGCCTCTCTTTTCTGGAGGGGATGTAGTGCTCATTAAAACCTTCTGAAGGAGGGATAAAGAAAGGAACACTAGGCCATGTGAAGAGGAAGAGGGTGAGGAGGAGAGAGAGGAGGAGGAGGTGGAGGGAGAGGAGGAGGAGGTGGAGGGAGAGGAGGAGGAGAAGGAGGAGGAGGTGGTAGAGGAGGAGGGAGACGAGGAGGGAGAGGAGGAGGAGGTGGTGGAGGAGAAGGAGGAGGTAGAGGAGGAGGAGGAGGTGGTGGAGGAGGAGGTGGAGGGAGAGGAGGAGGGGGGGTGGAGGAGGAGGGGGAGGAGAAGGAGGAGGTAGAGGAGGAGGAGGAGGTGGTGGAGGAGGAGGAGGGAGAGGAGGAGGGAGATGAGGAGGTGGTGGAGAGAGAGGAGGAGGAGGTGGAGAGAGAGGAGGAGGAGGTGGAGGGAGAGGAGGAGGTGGAGGGAGAGGAGGAGGAGGAGGAGGAGGAGGACGGAGAGGAGGAGGAGGTGGAGGAGGAGGGAGAGGAGGAGGAGGTAGAGGAAGAGAAGGAGGAGGAGGAGGTGGAGGAGGAGAGATCTGATGTTGTGTGATGTAAAGTGACTGGACCCTGGACTACCCCTCGCCGTCCTCATCATCACCTTGATCGTCGTCATCGTCATCATCAAAGAGACCACTGTTTGAGCACTGTCAATTAGCTACAAGGTGTGGAACTACGCAGCTCGCTAATTGGATGATAAAATGTACACGCAGGTCTAGGTTTGCTGTATCAAAGGTAGAGAGCTTGGCTTGCAACCTGTCACTGAAATCTTGCAGAATGCATCCATAATACTGTATCTAAGTGGTTTCGAAATGTGATTTGTCATGACATTCTTCTCCAATAGTTAAAACACATCAGCAAAAAAATATATATATATAGATATATATATATATATATATATATATATATATATATATATAGATATATTGCTGCAAACTATATGTTCATCCCAGTGAGACAGAACATAATGCATGCATAGATATCCTATGAAATGACTTAGTATAGTAATTCCTAATTCAGCATGTATCAGTAAAGGGAACAGCACACTAAAAGTACAATATAGAGCTAAAAACCATTCATCTGTTGTTTTTTTTCGAAACGCCAAAATACGTTTGCTTTATAGCAACAAAATATTCACATCCTTCTTCATTAACTTTTGAAAAAAAACTGGGTTTGAACCAATGAAAAATATTGATTGATAGTCAGATCTTGGCTCTTTCTTTTTGTTGGTGGGTGAGCCTTTCATCAGATAATTACATTGCAATTAAATGTCCTCCTCATAAGAGTGATAGGAACATCTGTAGGAGTGCTGAATTAAAACAGCATGGTCTTTTGTACCCAGCTTAATTTCTTCCTCTTTTCCAAGCTGGGATCTCAAATGAAGTCTGTCTACAATGGTTATTCCACGAGGGTTTTCCCATTCAAGTCCAGAAGGTTCAACATTCCCCAAGTGATGTCTATTAGGGGGTAGGGTGTATTATTTCATGACTGAAATGAACTAAGAAACCAATTCATTGTACGCTTCGCCACACTGTGTATGTACAGGGAGCGTACAGAAAGAGTTTACAGGACAAAGACATGGTCATACTGAAGTACAATTATTTATTAATGCACTATTTTGGATTGTTATAGATCGCCGCTTTCACATTTCGCCAAACCAATCCCAAAATAATCTAAATTTGGGAAAAATGACACTGAGAAAACAAGTCACAATACACTGCACTTGTTCAATTTGACCTTATCTAGAGCTGAGAGGAACTCTGTTCCACCCATGTTCTGTTCCCATCTCCACTACTTTTTATCAGCAGCTAGCCTTCTACAATAGAAATGGCTGGGAGAGATGAAGGACACATTTGTCTCAAGTGCCCCTGTTGCCACAATACCAGAGCATGAAAAATAAATTGAAAGGGGAAGACTGTCAGGGTAGAAGCTGTGCGTTGCACTTTGGAGGTCTGAGAAGAAGCAATTACAGACAGATCTCCGGCTGAGAGAGCTGGGCTGGGGTATGTTGGTGGCCTCTCTTCCTGGTCTCTTTGGCTAGTCCACGGCAGCATGGTGGGGGTGGCATGCCCCCCTTTCATCTCCCTGGAGTGGGGGGGTCTGATGCTGACGCACCCCCTCTATCACCTCTGATATAAAGGGGTGGGATGGGATGGGGGAGGGCAAAAAAGATGAGAGGTGGAGTAGGGGTTGGAAGATATGGCAGTTATGAGAATAAATGTCAGGACAAAGTCATCAAAGAGGCAGAGCCAGCCAGCCCGAAATATCTGGTATGGCTGCAGCATCATTCAGTATCGATGCAGCATCATTCAGTATCGCTGCAGCATCCTTATGTATTGCTGCAGCATCATTCAGTATCGCTGCAGCATCCTTCAGTATCACTGCAGCATCATTCAGTATTGCTGCAGCATCATTCAGTATCGCTGTAGCATCATTCAGTATCCCTGCAGCATCATTCAGTATCGCTGCAGCATCCTTCAGTATTGCTGCAGCATCCTTCAGTATCACTGCAGCATCATTCAGTATCACTGTAGCATCATTCAGTATCGCTGCAGCATCATTCAGTATCGCTGCAACATTTTTCAAAAGTTTTGGGGCAGCAGTGATATATGAATGAGTAACTCCTCCTACATTCTCGCAACATAATCTAAACTTCCCGTCCCTCGTTTTTTGTCCATTCCAACATCCAACTCCGAGGTGTGCACTGTATGCATTCCAATGAGGTCCACTGAGACTATCAGCACCTCAACACCTCATGAATAAAGCCCAAAACATACACTGTATAATACATCTCTCTAAACTAATAACCTAACCAATTATTCATGGGCCCCAGGCTTGCCAGATAAAACGCCTGTTGTAATTAAAATGATTAAGTGAGAAACACTAAAAGGTAATATGTCCTTACTTGACAGGATTTTGAGTCAACCTGCGACTAAAATTCCTTAATTAGCTGTCGAAAAATGAGATGTAGTTTAAAAAGAATGTTATTGTATCTCGCAGGAGTGTTGGTTGATGTTTAGGTATGTGTTCGAAGGGGTAGTATTGTAACAGAATGCAAACTGTATTGCAATCGCCATACTGCCTATGTTAATTTGATAGTATTATAATATTTGGAATGTTATTAACTACAGAGAAAATCAATTATATATGTTTTAATATATTTGTTATTTTTGCTACAATTTCTGTCATGGTTTCATGGCAATAACTTGAGCAGCAAAAGGTACAAATGTATATGTGTGCAATCAACACGCATAATAAAAATGCCGTGACACTAATAGATGTGTTTTCCACGTGGCTGTCATGAGCATTATACAAAGTAGAGTTGACGCAATACTACAATCTAACCTGGCTTTAAACCCTGGTTAAATAAAGCATCAATCAAATGAAGAAAAAACAACAACAACAACAACATGAAACCTAAACTCATTTCCAAGGCCCATCAGTATCAGACCTGGTCAAATAAGAACAGAGCAGCACAACACGATCCGAACGTAATACACGCATGACACTTAATGTTGTTAAGTCCGCCGGTGAAGTAAACGCTATAAACCTTCAGTGCCTAGGGATCACTGCGTCTGTCGGGTTAAGAGCAGAAGCAGTGACGATGAGATGGATTCAAGTCCCAGTCCGCATCCCAAATGGCACAGTATTCCCTACATAGTGCACTACTTTTTGACCAGAGCCCATGGATCTATGAAGGGAATAGGGAGGTATTTTGAACTCATCCACTGTCACTCTAAACCAGTCCTCAGCTGGCTAACGGTTAAAACTGAATTTATTCTTGAAATTTTTTAGTTTAATGCCTGACGTTAAAGTCATTATAGGATAAATATGGGCAGATAGGGATTGGCTTCAATAAGCATATGTTTCCACCTAACATATTATGTATTAGAGACATAATGCTCTTGATCCAAAGGAGAGATCAGTCTCATATTAAATCACTGACAAATGTTAGATTAGGAAAAATGTGTCAAGGCAGGTAAAATTGCAGGAAGAGCCTCTGCGTACTGTGTATCCCTGCATCCAAAGACTATAGTTTATTTGTATAATAGTGTATACACTACATGACCAAAAGTACACTACCATTCAAAGGTTTACCGCCACTTGGAAATGTCCTTGTTTTTGAAAGAAAAGCACATTTCTTGTCCATTTAAAATAACATCAAATAGATCAGAAATACAGGGTAGACATTGTTATTGTTGTAAATGACTATTGTAGCTGGAAACGGCAGATTTTTTAAATGGAATATCTACATAGGCGTACAGAGGACCATTATCAATAACCATCACTCCTGTGTTCCAATGGCACGTTGTGTTAGCTAATCCAAGTTTATCATTTTAAAAAGGCTAACTGATCATTAGAAAACCATTTTGCAATTATGTTAGCACAGCTGAAAACTGTTGTTCTGATTAAAGAAGCAATAAAACCGGCCTTCTTTAGACTAGTTGAGTATCTGGAGCGTCAGCATTTTTGGATTCGATTACAGGCTCAAAATGGCCAGAAACAAAGAACTTTCTTCTGAAACTCGTCAGTCTAAGGCTTTTCCATGCGAGAAATTGCCAAGGAACTGAAGATCTCATGCAACGCTGTGTACTACTTACTCCCTTCATAGAAACAGCGCAAACTGGCTCTAACCAGAATTGAAAAAGGAGTGGGAGGCCCCAAGTGCACAACTGAGCAAGAAGACAAAGTACATTAGAGTGTCTAGCTTGAGAAACAGACGCCTCACAAGTCCTCAACTGGCAGCTTCATTAAATAGTAGCCGCAAAACACCAGTCTCAACGTCAACAGTGAAGAGTCGACTCCGGGATGCTGGCCTTCTAGACAGAGTTGCTCTGTCCAGTGTCTGTGTTCTTTTGCCCAACTTAATCTTTTATTTGTATTGGACAGTCTGAGATGTTACTTTTTCTTTGCAACTCTGCCTAGAGGGCCAGCATCCCGGATTCACCTCTTCACTTTTGACGTTGAGACTGGTGTTTTGCAGGTACTATAGACACTCAAATCAAATCAAATTTTATTTGTCACATACACATGGTTAGCAGATGTTAATGCGAGTGTAGCGAAATGCTTGTGCTTCTAGTTCCGACAATGCAGTAATAACCAACAAGTAATCTAGCTAACAATTCCAAAACTACTACCTTATAGACACAAGTGTAAGGGGATAAAGAATATGTACATAAAGATATATGAATGAGTGATGGTACAGAGCGGCATAGGCAAGATACAGTAGATGGTATTGAGTGTAGTATATACATATGAGATGAGTATGTAAACAAAGTGGCATAGTTAAAGTGGCTAGTGATACATGTATTACATAAAGATGCAGTAGATGATATAGAGTACAGTATATACATATGAGATGAACAATGTAGGGTATGTAAACATTATATTAGGTAGCATTGTTTAAAGTGGCTAGTGATATATTTTACATAATTTCTTACATAATTTCCCATCAATTGTCTTCTTGCTCAGTTGTGCACTTGGGGCCTCCCACTCCTTTTTCAATTCTGGTTAGAGACAGTTTGCGCTGTTTTTATGAATATCTATGATATAGTAACTAACTGACTGTAACAGTCAGACTGGACAGCCGGTCCCATCTTATCAGATATAGTAACTAACTGACTGTAACAGTCAGACTGGACAGCCGGTCCCATCTTATCAGATATAGTAACTAACTGACTGTAACAGTCAGACTGGACAGCCGGTCCCATCTTATCAGATATAGTAACTAACTGACTGTAACAGTCAGACTGGACAGCCGGTCCCATCTTATCAGATATAGTAACTAACTGACTGTAACAGTCAGACTGGACAGCCGGTCCCATCTTATCAGATATAGTAACTAACTGACTGTAACAGTCAGACTGGACAGCCGGTCCCATCTTATCAGATATAGTAAGGTTATGCTCTCATAAGGTCAGCAGACAGACATGGCGTATAGCATCTGTCCCCAATGGCACTCTATCACTTACATAGGGCTCAACTTGTATGGTACCCTACAGGTCCGGGTCAAAAGTAGTGCACTATTTAGGGAATAGGGTGCCATTTGGGAGATATACATAATCCACTATGAAAGGGAAAAAGCCAAAGTCCACTTCACAAAATGACTCATTAAGATTTTGATCAAATCTTCTGGTTTCTCAGTGAGACACAGACTAAGGAAATGCCATCGGAAAATTGCATTTTGCAGTGACATTAGGCGCCCCCGGTTCACCATCCACTCCCATATGTTTCTACCGAGACATTAGAATCTGATATGATTTTGGGCAGAAAAAAAAAAAAAAGTTTCTTTGTTCACCCCCTCCCCCACACCCCATTTTTTTTTTTTGCTAAATGAGGCAATTGAATTTCCTTCATGTTCTCCGAGAGCACTTAGCTTAAGAGAATATACTGCTAAATCAAAAAGTCTTCAATCAATCATCTCAAATCTTATTGGTCAGCTCCTGAGCGTAGTGTCACGTCGAACGCTACGGAGCAATCTGATAGACCGCTGCACACTGACATACAGTAGGTGATGTTAGGAGACATTACGCTGTGTGTCTCTGTGGCCTCTCTATTGCCTGTGACATCTGGGTCTGGCGAGGGGGGTAAGGATGGCGTGTTCAAAGGCAGGACGCCGTAAGAGGAGAGAGCGGATGGCATGTCAAGGGTGAACTCAAGTGGATTGAAAGGGGATGTGACAGTCTAATTAAATCAAATGTTTTTTGTCACATTTGTCACATCACACCGAATACAATAGGTGTAGACTTTACCGTGAAATGTTTACTTACAAGCCCTTAACCAACAATGCAGAGTTAAAAAGTAAGAAACATTTGTACAATTTTTAAAAAGACATAGTAACACAATAAAAGAAATATAACGAGGCTATATACCGGTACCAAGTCAACGTGCAGGAGTACGAGGCAGTTGAGGTAATATGTACATGTAGGTAGGGCTGAAAGTGACTAGTCAATCAGGATAGAAAATAATTTTTATTTTACCTTTATTTAACCAGGCAAGTCGGTTAAGAACAAATTCTTATTTTCAATGACGGCCTAAGAACAGTGGGTTAACTGCCTGTTCAGGGGCAGAACAACAGATCTGTATCTTGTCAGCTCGGGGGTTTGAACTTGCAACCTTCTGGTTACTAGTACAACGCTCTAACCACTAGGCTACCCTGCCACCCGGAGTTGCAGCAGCAATTGTGAAGAGTGTGAAGAGTGTCAGTGTGTGGACATGTTTAAACTACAAGTCCCCATAATAATAGTAAACAAACAAACATTTGACCAACCGGGGATATTTGTTTAGTCCCCCACAAGGTGAAATGCTGTTTCTAGGCTAGAATAAGTGTTAGGGTTAGGAGCTAGGGTTTAGGGTTAGGATTAGTGTTAGGGTTAGAATTAGTGTTAGTGTTAGAATTAGTGTTAGGGTTAGAATTAGTGTTAGTGTTAGAATTAGTGTTAGGGTTAGGAGCTAGGGTTAGTGTTAGAATTAGTGTTAGGGTTAGGAGATAGGGTTTAGGGTTAGGATTAGTGTTAGGGTTAGAATTAGTGTTAGGGTTAGAATTAGTGTTAGGGTTAGAATTAGTGTTAGGGTTAGGAGCTAGGGTTTAGGGTTAGGAGCTAGGGTTTAGGGTTAGGATTAGTGTTAGGGTTAGAATTAGTGTTAGGGTTAGAATTAGTGTTAGGGTTAGAATTAGTGTTAGGGTTAGGAGCTAGGGTTAGGGTTAGGATTAGTGTTAGGGTTAGGATTAGTGTTAGGGTTAGGAGCTAGGGTTTAGGGTTAGGAGCAAGGGTTTAGGGTTAGGATTAGTGTTAGAGTTAGGAGCTAGGGTTTAGGGTTAGAATTAGTGTTAGGGTTAGGATTAGTGTTAGGGTTAGGAGCTAGGGTTTAGGGTTAGGAGCTAGGGTTTAGGGTTAGGATTAGTGTTAGGGTTAGGATTAGTGTTAGGGTTAGGGTTTGGAGCTAGGGTTTAGGGTTAGGAGCTAGGGTTTAGGGTTAGGATTAGTGTTAGGGTTAGAATTAGTGTTAGTTTTAAGCGCTAGGGATAGGGTTAGGATTAGTGTTAGGGTTAGGAGTTAGGGTTAGGATTAGTGTTAGGGTTAGGATTAGTGTTAGTGTTAGGAGCTAGGGTTTAGGGTTAGGAGCTAGGGTTTAGGGTTAGAATTAGTGTTAGGGTTAGGATTAGTGTTAGGGTTAGGATTAGTGTTAGGGTTAGGAGCTAGGGTTTAGGGTTAGGAGCTAGGGTTTAGGGTTAGGATTAGTGTTAGAGTTAGGATTAGTTTTAGGGTTAGGGTTAGGAGCTAGGGTTTAGGGTTAGGAGCTAGGGTTTAGGGTTAGGATTAGTGTTAGGGTTAGAATTAGTGTTAGTTTTAGGAGCTAGGGTTAGGGTTAGGTTTAGTGTTAGGGTTAGGAGTTAGGGTTAGGATTAGTGTTAGGGTTAGGAGCTAGGGTTTAGGGTTAGAATTAGTGTTAGGGTTAGAATTAGTGTTAGGGTTAGAATTAGTGTTAGGGTTAGAATTAGGTTTAGGGTTAGGAGCTAGGGTTAGTTTTAGGGTTAGAGTTAGGAGCTATGGTTAGAATTAGTGTTAGTGTTAGAATTTGGTTTAGGGTTAGGAGCTAGGGTTTGTTTTAGGGTTAGAGTTATGTGCTAGGGCTTGGTTTAGGGTTAGGAGCTAGGGTTAGAATTAGTGTTAGGGTTAGGAGCTAGGGTTACAATTAGTGTTAGGGTTAGGAGCTAGGGTTACAATTAGTGTTAGGGTTAGAATTTGGTTTATTGTTAGGAGCTAGGGTTTGTTTTAGGGTTAGAGTTAGGTGCTAGGGCTTGGTTTAGGGTTAGGAGCTAGGGTTAGAATTAGTGTTAGGGTTAGGAGCTAGCGTTAGAATTAGTGTTAGGGTTAGGAGCTAGGGTTAGAATTAGTGTTAGGGTTAGAATTTGGTTTAGGGTTAGGAGCTAGGGTTTGTTTTAGGGTTAGAGTTAGGTGCTAGGGCTTGGTTTAGGGTTAGTAGCTAGGGTTAGAATTAGTGTTAGGGTTAGGAGCTAGGGTTACAATTCGTGTTAGGGTTAGGAGCTAGGGTTAGAATTAGTGTTAGGGTTAGAATTTGGTTAATTGTTAGGAGCTAGGGTTTGTTTTAGGGTTAGAGTTAGCTGCTAGGGCTTGGTTTAGGGTTAGGAGCTAGGGCTAGAATTAGTGTTAGGGTTAGGAGCTAGGGTTAGAATTAGTGTTAGGGTTAGGAGCTAGGGTTAGAATTAGTGTTAGGGTTAGAATTTGGTTTAGGGTTAGGATTAGTGTTAGGGTTAGAATTAGTGTTAGGGTTAGAATTAGTGTTAGGGTTTGAATTAGTGTTAGGGTTAGAATTAGTGTTAGGGTTAGGAGCTAGGGTTAGGGTTAGGATTAGTGTTAGGGTTAGGATTAGTGTTAGGGTTAGGAGCTAGGGTTTAGGGTTAGGAGCAAGGGTTTAGGGTTAGGATTAGTGTTAGAGTTAGGAGCTAGGGTTTAGGGTTAGAATTAGTGTTAGGGTTAGGATTAGTGTTAGGGTTAGGAGCTAGGGTTTAGGGTTAGGAGCTAGGGTTTAGGGTTAGGATTAGTGTTAGGGTTAGGATTAGTGTTAGGGTTAGGGTTTGGAGCTAGGGTTTAGGGTTAGGAGCTAGGGTTTAGGGTTAGGATTAGTGTTAGGGTTAGAATTAGTGTTAGTTTTAAGCGCTAGGGATAGGGTTAGGATTAGTGTTAGGGTTAGGAGTTAGGGTTAGGATTAGTGTTAGGGTTAGGATTAGTGTTAGTGTTAGGAGCTAGGGTTTAGGGTTAGGAGCTAGGGTTTAGGGTTAGAATTAGTGTTAGGGTTAGGATTAGTGTTAGGGTTAGGATTAGTGTTAGGGTTAGGAGCTAGGGTTTAGGGTTAGGAGCTAGGGTTTAGGGTTAGGATTAGTGTTAGAGTTAGGATTAGTTTTAGGGTTAGGGTTAGGAGCTAGGGTTTAGGGTTAGGAGCTAGGGTTTAGGGTTAGGATTAGTGTTAGGGTTAGAATTAGTGTTAGTTTTAGGAGCTAGGGTTAGGGTTAGGTTTAGTGTTAGGGTTAGGAGTTAGGGTTAGGATTAGTGTTAGGGTTAGGAGCTAGGGTTTAGGGTTAGAATTAGTGTTAGGGTTAGAATTAGTGTTAGGGTTAGAATTAGTGTTAGGGTTAGAATTAGGTTTAGGGTTAGGAGCTAGGGTTAGTTTTAGGGTTAGAGTTAGGAGCTATGGTTAGAATTAGTGTTAGTGTTAGAATTTGGTTTAGGGTTAGGAGCTAGGGTTTGTTTTAGGGTTAGAGTTATGTGCTAGGGCTTGGTTTAGGGTTAGGAGCTAGGGTTAGAATTAGTGTTAGGGTTAGGAGCTAGGGTTACAATTAGTGTTAGGGTTAGGAGCTAGGGTTACAATTAGTGTTAGGGTTAGAATTTGGTTTATTGTTAGGAGCTAGGGTTTGTTTTAGGGTTAGAGTTAGGTGCTAGGGCTTGGTTTAGGGTTAGGAGCTAGGGTTAGAATTAGTGTTAGGGTTAGGAGCTAGCGTTAGAATTAGTGTTAGGGTTAGGAGCTAGGGTTAGAATTAGTGTTAGGGTTAGAATTTGGTTTAGGGTTAGGAGCTAGGGTTTGTTTTAGGGTTAGAGTTAGGTGCTAGGGCTTGGTTTAGGGTTAGTAGCTAGGGTTAGAATTAGTGTTAGGGTTAGGAGCTAGGGTTACAATTCGTGTTAGGGTTAGGAGCTAGGGTTAGAATTAGTGTTAGGGTTAGAATTTGGTTAATTGTTAGGAGCTAGGGTTTGTTTTAGGGTTAGAGTTAGCTGCTAGGGCTTGGTTTAGGGTTAGGAGCTAGGGCTAGAATTAGTGTTAGGGTTAGGAGCTAGGGTTAGAATTAGTGTTAGGGTTAGGAGCTAGGGTTAGAATTAGTGTTAGGGTTAGAATTTGGTTTAGGGTTAGGATTAGTGTTAGGGTTAGAATTAGTGTTAGGGTTAGAATTAGTGTTAGGGTTTGAATTAGTGTGAGGGTTAGAATTAGTGTTAGGGTTAGGAGCTAGGGTTAGGGTTAGGATTAGTGTTAGGGTTAGGATTAGTGTTAGGGTTAGGAGCTAGGGTTTAGGGTTAGGAGCAAGGGTTTAGGGTTAGGATTAGTGTTAGAGTTAGGAGCTAGGGTTTAGGGTTAGAATTAGTGTTAGGGTTAGGATTAGTGTTAGGGTTAGGAGCTAGGGTTTAGGGTTAGGAGCTAGGGTTTAGGGTTAGGATTAGTGTTAGGGTTAGGATTAGTGTTAGGGTTAGGGTTTGGAGCTAGGGTTTAGGGTTAGGAGCTAGGGTTTAGGGTTAGGATTAGTGTTAGGGTTAGAATTAGTGCTAGTTTTAAGCGCTAGGGATAGGGTTAGGATTAGTGTTAGGGTTAGGAGTTAGGGTTAGGATTAGTGTTAGGGTTAGGATTAGTGTTAGTGTTAGGAGCTAGGGTTTAGGGTTAGGAGCTAGGGTTTAGGGTTAGAATTAGTGTTAGGGTTAGGATTAGTGTTAGGGTTAGGATTAGTGTTAGGGTTAGGAGCTAGGGTTTAGGGTTAGGAGCTAGGGTTTAGGGTTAGGATTAGTGTTAGAGTTAGGATTAGTTTTAGGGTTAGGGTTAGGAGCTAGGGTTTAGGGTTAGGAGCTAGGGTTTAGGGTTAGGATTAGTGTTAGGGTTAGAATTAGTGTTAGTTTTAGGAGCTAGGGTTAGGGTTAGGTTTAGTGTTAGGGTTAGGAGTTAGGGTTAGGATTAGTGTTAGGGTTAGGAGCTAGGGTTTAGGGTTAGAATTAGTGTTAGGGTTAGAATTAGTGTTAGGGTTAGAATTAGTGTTAGGGTTAGAATTAGGTTTAGGGTTAGGAGCTAGGGTTAGTTTTAGGGTTAGAGTTAGGAGCTATGGTTAGAATTAGTGTTAGTGTTAGAATTTGGTTTAGGGTTAGGAGCTAGGGTTTGTTTTAGGGTTAGAGTTATGTGCTAGGGCTTGGTTTAGGGTTAGGAGCTAGGGTTAGAATTAGTGTTAGGGTTAGGAGCTAGGGTTACAATTAGTGTTAGGGTTAGGAGCTAGGGTTACAATTAGTGTTAGGGTTAGAATTTGGTTTATTGTTAGGAGCTAGGGTTTGTTTTAGGGTTAGAGTTAGGTGCTAGGGCTTGGTTTAGGGTTAGGAGCTAGGGTTAGAATTAGTGTTAGGGTTAGGAGCTAGCGTTAGAATTAGTGTTAGGGTTAGGAGCTAGGGTTAGAATTAGTGTTAGGGTTAGAATTTGGTTTAGGGTTAGGAGCTAGGGTTTGTTTTAGGGTTAGAGTTAGGTGCTAGGGCTTGGTTTAGGGTTAGTAGCTAGGGTTAGAATTAGTGTTAGGGTTAGGAGCTAGGGTTACAATTCGTGTTAGGGTTAGGAGCTAGGGTTAGAATTAGTGTTAGGGTTAGAATTTGGTTAATTGTTAGGAGCTAGGGTTTGTTTTAGGGTTAGAGTTAGCTGCTAGGGCTTGGTTTAGGGTTAGGAGCTAGGGCTAGAATTAGTGTTAGGGTTAGGAGCTAGGGTTAGAATTAGTGTTAGGGTTAGGAGCTAGGGTTAGAATTAGTGTTAGGGTTAGAATTTGGTTTAGGGTTAGGAGCTAGGGTTTGTTTTAGGGTTAGAGTTAGGTGCTAGGGCTTGGTTTAGGGTTAGGAGCTAGGGTTAGAATTAGTGTTAGGGTTAGGAGCTAGGGTTAGAATTAGTGTTAGGGTTAGAATTTGGTTTAGGGTTAGGAGCTAGGGTTAATTTTAGGGTTAGAGTTATGAGCTAGGGCTTGGTTTAGGGTTAGGGTTAAGGTTAGGATTAGGGGTTATGGAAAATAAATTGTATTTTGACTGAATTGTGTGACCGCACAATGTTAGTTGTACAAGGCCGTGTGTGTGTGTGTGTGTGTGCGTGAGAGAGATTATGTAGTGTGTGTGTGTGTGCGTGCGTGCGTGTGTGCGTGCGTGTGCGTGCGTGCGTGTGTGTGTGTGTGAGTGCGTGTGTGTGTGTGTGTGTGTGTGTGTGTGTGCGTGCGTGCGTGTGCGCGTGTGTGTGTGTGTTGGCGTGTCAGTGTAGTATTTGTGTGTCTGCTGTGTGTTCATAGAGCCAGTGCAAAAACACGGGGTCAACATAAATAGTCTGGGTAATGGCCATTTGATTAGTTGTTCAGCGTTCTAATGGCTTGGGCGTAAAAGGCTGTTCTGGAGCCTCTTGGTCCCAGACTTTGTGCTCCGTTACCGCTTGCCGAGAGAACAGTCTATGACTTGGGTGGCTAGAGTCTTTGACAATTTTTTGGGCCTTCCTCTGACACCGCCTGGTATAGAGGTCCTGGGTGACAGGGAGCTTGTTCCCAGTGATGTACTGGGTCGTACACACTGCCCTCTGCAGTGCCTTGCGGTTGGATGCCAAGCAGTTGCCATACCAAGCGGTGATGGAACCTGTCAAGACGCTCTCCATGGTACAGCTGTACAACTCGTTGAGTGTGGTCTTAGTGCCAGCATCGGTTTGTGGTGGACAGCTTCGGAAAAATATAGATGAAAATGATTTGGTCAATAGGATGGTCTTACAGCATCATGAGGTATTCTAACTCAGGCGAGCAGGACCTTGAGACTTCCTTAATATTTGAGATTGCGCCCCAGCTGTTGTTAACAAAGAGACTCACACATGTCACGCCCTGACCATAGAGAGCCCTCGGGGTTCTCTGTGGTGTAATAGGTCAGAGCGTGACTAGGGAGGTTTTCAAGTTATTCTAGTTCTATGTTGGTGTGAGTATGGTTCCCAATTGGAGGCAGCTGATGATCGTTGCCTCTAATTGGGGATCATACTTAGTGTGTCTCTTTTCCCACCTGCGTTGTGGGATATTGTTTTGTTTAGTGCCTATGTGCGCTACGTACTGCACGTTTGTTAATTCTTTGTTGTTTTGAGGTTCCACTGTAATTATTATGTGGAACTCTACTCACGCTGCGTCTTGGTCCGATTATTTATATAACGATCGTGGCAACACCACCCCCCTGAGCTTACCCAACCCTGCTAGATTTATATTTTCCATGTCCTTGGTCCGCCACAACTAGGATTTTACACATCTTCAGATCACATCACCAGAATAGTCTCGAACGGAGCTCATCCAGTTTATTCTCCAGTGATTGCTCGTTCGCCAATAGAACAGTGGAGGCGGTTTATCCACTTGCCGACAGTCTCGTCAGGTATCCTGCATACCGGCCTCTATAATGACGCTTCATCCATTTCTGAGTGTCTGGGATTTCGGCCTGGTCCGGTATGAGAATTATGTCCTTTGCCTCCAACTCATTGAAGTAGTAGAAATCCTTATCAAAATCAATGTTAGTGATAGCTGTTCTGATGACCAGAAGCGCTTTTCGGTCATAGGAAACCATGGCAGAAACATTATGTACAAAGAAAGTTCAGATCAGCACAAAAAAAACAAAACACACAAAATAGCACAATTGGTCAGGAGCCCGTAAAACGTCCGCCATTTCCTCCAGCGCCATTCTGTAGCTGTGTCTCAGGTCCAAGTCAAGTGGATGTTTCATCTCCTTTAGATTAATTGCATGAAACCAAGTACAGTGCTCAAGTGGAGTGCTTAGCAACTGTCAGACAGACATGAGCCTGCCTCCCCCCCCCCCCCCCCCCCCGCTCCCTTTAGAGTGCACTTTGGCTCCAGAGAGGTCACATGGTCTGCAGTCTGTACAATGTCTAATGGTGATTAATACTGGCTAGATAAATGAGTCATCTCAACAATGTGAATGGTCCACCAGTTGAGATTACAGAAATGCTAATAAGGAAAAGGTGATATTAAAGCTGTCATGTTTATATCAGAGAAAAAATAACAGATATTAGTATCTTCCTTCTTGGCCTGGCTCCACGGGGGGCAAAATTAGGGCTTAGCTCCCTCAGTTGAAACTTGAGCCCTCCTCAGCTTTATTTGTACGTAGCCCATCTGTAAATAGCCCACCCAATCCACCTACCTCATCCCCATATTGTTTTTATTTACTTTTCTGCTCTTCTTCTGCTCACAGTTGTAAATGAGAACTTGTTCTCAACTAACTAACTTACCTTACCTGCGCTGTCAGCACCACGGACAGAGCGTTCCACTGGTTGGTTAGGTAGGCTATGGAAAGACACTGGGTGGTTAGGTAGGCTATGGAAAGACACTGGTGGTTAGGTAGGCTATGGAAAGACACTGGGTGGTTAGGTAGGCTATGGAAAGACACTGGGTGGTTAGGTAGGCTATGGAAAGACACTGGGTGGTTAGGTAGGCTATGGAAAGACACTGGGTGGTTAGGTAGGCTATGGAAAGACACTGGGTGGTTAGGTAGGCTATGGAAAGACACTGGGTGGTTAGGTAGGCTATGGAAAGACACTGGGTGGTTAGGTAGGCTATGGAAAGACACTGGGTGGTTAGGTAGGCTATGGAAAGACACTGGGTGGTTAGGTAGGCTATGGAAAGACACTGGGTGGTCAGGTAGGCTATGGAAAGACACTGGTTGGTTAGGTAGGCTATGGAAAGACACTGGGTGGTTAGGTAGGCTATGGAAAGACACTGGGTGGTTAGGTAGGCTATGGAAAGACACTGGGTGGTTAGGTAGGCTATGGAAAGACACTGGGTGGTTAGGTAGGCTATGGAAAGACACTGGGTGGTTAGGTAGGCTATGGAAAGACACTGGGTGGTTAGGTAGGCTATGGAAAGACACTGGGTGGTTAGGTAGGCTATGGAAAGACACTGGGTGGTTAGGTAGGCTATGGAAAGACACTGGATGGTTAGGTAGGCTATGGAAAGACACTGGGTGGTTAGGTAGGCTATGGAAAGACACTGGGTGGTTAGGTAGGCTATGGAAAGACACTGGGTGGTTAGGTAGGCTATGGGAAAAACACTGGGTAGTTAGGTAGGCTATGGAAAGACACTGGGTGGTTAGGTAGGCTATGGAAAGACACTGGGTGGTTAGGTAGGCTATGGAAAGACACTGGGTGGTTAGGTAGGCTATGGAAAGACACTGGGTGGTTAGGTAGGCTATGGAAAGACACTGGGTGGTTAGGTAGGCTATGGAAAGACACTGGGTGGTTAGGTAGGCTATGGGAAAAACACTGGGTATTTAGGTAGGCTATGGAAAGACACTGGGTGGTTAGGTAGGCTATGAAAAGACACTGGGTGGTTAAGTAGGCTATGGAAAGACACTGGGTGGTTAGGTAGGCTATGGAAAGACACTGGGTGGTTAGGTAGGCTATGGAAAGACACTGGGTGGTTAGGTAGGCTATGGAAAGACACTGGGTGGTTAGGTAGACTATGGAAAGACACTGGGTGGTTAGGTAGGCTATGGGAAAAACACTGGGTATTTAGGTAGGCTATGGAAAGACACTGGGTGGTTAGGTAGACTATGGAAAGACACTGGGTGGTTAGGTAGGCTATGGGAAAAACACTTGGTATTTAGGTAGGCTATGGAAAGACACTGGGTGGTCAGGTAGGCTATGGAAAGACACTGGGTGGTTAGGTAGGCTATGGAAAGACACTGGGTGGTTAGGTAGGCTATGGAAAGACACTGGGTGGTTAGGTAGGCTATGGAAAGACACTGGGTGGTTATGTAGGCTATGGAAAGACACTGGGTGGTTAGGTAGGCTATGGAAAGACACTGGGTGGTTAGGTAGGCTATGGAAAGACACTGGGTGGTTAGGTAGGCTATGGAAAGACACTGGGTGGTTAGGTAGGCTATGGAAAGACACTGGGTGGTTAGGTAGGTTATGGAAAGACACTGGGTGGTTAGGTAGGCTATGGAAAGACACTGGGTGGTTAGGTAGGCTATGGAAAGACACTGGGTGGTTAGGTAGGCTATTGAAAGACACTGGATGGTTAGGTAGGCTATGGAAAGACACTGGGTGGTTAGGTAGGCTATTGAAAGACCCCTCACCTATTTCACCTGCCCCCTTGGTCTCTTTATCCTGCCGTTGGGTCTGGATCCTTAAATTAATTTGGATAAAAATGACATATAGTGGTACAAATGTATGAAATGATGGTAAACCCACATCATTATGATCAGGTCATGTACTGTTAATCTTACAATTAATTATGACCACATGACCTGTTAGATGTACACACACACACACACACACACACACACACACACACACACACACACACACACACACACACACACACACAGACACACACACAGACACACACCTGTAGCCTCCTCATGCTTGATTACACCTCTGAGTGAACCTCCTATGCTACACTGCATGAAGGGATGGGGTATCACCCCTACCTCCGTCTGCATCCTAAATCGCACCCTATTCCCTATACAGCAGCGCGCAGTATAGGTGAGCCCTGGTACTGGTCAAAAGTAGTGCACTATATAGGGGACAGGGGACCATGTAGGACGCAGACTTCAGTGCAACACAGTGCCATTCCATAACGAACACTACAGAACACGACACACAACGGCACGCCAGAAGACCCAAGTGTTCAGCCACAGTCTCCAACGTCCATCAGACGCAGGTCACTCACAGTGAGGCAACAGAACGTGGCAGGCGTGCAGGGAAGAAGAAGAAGAAAAAGAAGAAGAGGGAATGAAAGACCCACCCCCCCCCCCCCCCCCCCCCCCCCCCCCCCGCCCTAACCCCCTTTGTCTAGCAAAGAGACCATTTATGCTGCTTGAATATGAGCCAAGGACAAGTCACCTCTCTCAATGTCCGCTCCATCAGGCTATACATTCGATAGTTGTTGATATTAAACTGCAAGCAAACGGTCCTTTTCATTCCAATAAACCACTCTCAAAACTCAACACTCCCAAAACTCTCAACACTCTGAAAGCAATAAAATCTTCTCCAGGTCTGGCCTTGCTTGCTCCAGGGGAGAAGGGGGAATAATGCCACAGCTATCTATTGCTACCTAACGGAAATATGCTGCCATACCATTTAAAATGACCCCAATAGCTCAGACTTTATGTTTGCTGCACCCTCATCACTGCCTTCCCAGCCTCCTTAGCTAAGCTGACAGAAATGTTGACCCACTCCAAAAGGTGAGCTCTGCAAAAGATGAATACATGTGTAATACTTGTCACTTTAATTGGCTATGGTTGTACCAAGAAAATGTGGATAAGAAATGGTACAACCGCTTGGCTGAACGTGATAACAATTCGAATTTAAATGTAGTATAGTATATTCAGCTGACAGAATTATCTTGAGAAACATTTTTCCGGTTCAGTCTTGTACGGACGTTCCTCTATTTCACCTCTGTGGCCATGTATTGACCAAATAAACCAGACAAACACCTTAAATGATCATGATACTGTAATACATGTAATAACATAAAACATACCCGACCCCTGCTAATATACAGGTTAAGAGCGATCTACTGTGGTTTTTCCAGACACTTTCCTCTAGGCTTTGAAGCTGTAAGGACTCATCGATGTAATTGGTAAAGAACCCATCTTATCTAGAAGGACGTCATAACTAAAACAGATTTGTAGATAATGATCCTCCTCTTAATGACATTATCTGATGCTGATACGAATTCCATTTGAAAGATATTTAAAAAATTATATAAAAAATTATATATATATATTTAGTCAGCCACCAATTGTGCAAGTTCTCCCACTTAAAAAGATGAGAGAGGCCTGTAATTTTCATCATAGGTACACTTCTACTATGATAGACAAAATGAGAAAATCCAGAAAATCACATTGTATGAGTTTTTATGAAATTATTTGCAAATTAACCATAATTAAAAAATAAGTATTTGGTCAAGACAAAAGTTTATCTCAATACTTTGTTATATACCCTTTGTTGGCAATGAAAGAGGTCAAACGTTTTCTGTAAGTCTTCACAAGGTTTTCACACACTGTTGCTGGTATTTTGGCCCATTCCTCCATGCAGATCTCCTCTAGAGCAGTGATGTTTTGGGGCTGTTGCTGGGCAACACGGACTTTCAACTCCCTCCAAAGATTTTCTATGGGGTTGAGATCTGGAGACTGGCTAGGCCACTCCAGGACCTTGAAATGCCTCTTACGAAGCCACTCCTTCGTTGCCACTCAAAATCTCACGATACATGGCCCCATTCATTCTTTCCTTTACACAAATCAGTCGTCCTGGTCCCTTTGCAGAAAAACAGCCCCAAAGCATAATGTTTTTACCCCCATGCTTCACAGTAGGTATGGTGTTCTTTGGATGCAACTCAGCATTCTTTGTCCTCCAAACACGACGAGTTGAGTTTTTACCAAAAAGTTATATTTTGGTTTCATCTGACCATATGACATTCTCCCAATCTTCTTCTGGATCATCCAAATGCTCTCTAGCAAACTTCAGACGGGCCTGGACATGTACTGGCTGAAGCAGGGGGACACGTCTGGCACTGCATGATTTGAGTCCCTAGCGGCGTAGTGTGTTACTGATGGTAGGCTTTGTTACTTTGGTCCCAGCTCTCTGCAGGTCATTCACTAGGTCCCCCCGTGTGGTTCTGGGATTTTTCTCACCATTCTTGTGATCATTTTGACCCCACGGGGTGAGATCTTGCGTGGAGCCCCAGATCGAGGGAGATTATCAGTGGTCTTGTATGTCTTCCATTTCCTAATAATTGCTCACACAGTTGATTTCTTCAAACCAAGCTGCTTACCTATTGCAGATTCAGTCTTCCCAGCCTGGTGCAGGTCTACAATTTTGTTTCTGGTGTCCTTTGGTCTTGGCCATAGTGGAGTTTGGAATGTGACTGTTTGAGGTTGTGGACAGGTGTCTTTTATACTGATAACAAGTTCAAACAGGTGCCATTAATACAGGTAACGAGTGGAGGACAGAGGAGCCTCTTAAAGAAGAAGTTACAGGTCTGTGAGAGCCAGAAATCTTGCTTTTTTGTAGGTGACCAAATACTTATTTCCCACCATAATTTGTAAACAAATTCATAAAAAATCCTACAATGTAATTTTCTGGATTTTTTTTCTTCTCATTTTGTCTGTCATAGTTGAAGTGTACCTATGATGAAAATTACAGGCCTCTCTCATCTTTATAAGTGGGAGAACTTGCACAATCGGTGGCTGACTAAATACTTTTTTGCCCCACTGTAGGTGGAAATCTGTCCTTTGGTCTGATGAGTCCAAATTTTTTATTTTTGGTTCCAACCGCTGTGTCTTTGTGAGTCTCAGAGTAGGTGAACGGATGATCTCCACTTGTGTGGTTCCCACCATGATGCATGGAGGAGGTGTGATGATGCTTTACTGGTGAAATTGTCTGTGATGTATTTAGAATTCAAGGGACACTTAAGCAGCATGGCTACTACCGCATTCTGCAACGATACGCCATCTGGTTTACACTTTTTCAACAGGACAATGACCCAACACACATCCAGGCTGGGTAAGTATTTGACCAAGAAGGAGAGTGATGGAGTGCTGTATCAGATGACCTGGCCTCCACAATCCACAAACCTCAACCCAATTGAGGTGGTTTGGGACGAGTTGGACCTCAGAATGAAGGAAAAGCAACCAACAAGTGCTCAGCATATGTGGGAACTCCTTCAAGACTGTTAGAAAAGCATTCCAGGTGAAGCTGGTTGAGAGAATGTCAAGAGTGTGCGCAGCTGTCATGAAGGCAGAGGGTGGCTACTTTGAAGAATCTCAAATCTAAACCATATTTGGCAAAATGTTAATATTTTACACACATAGTCTGTCAATTTAGTGTTTTGTGTTCAATGACGTCTTACCAGGTGTGGAAGTTAGTGAAAAGGGGAGACTTGGTACAGTATTTTTCATCAATCTGTACCTGCATCCAAGTTTATAGAGAGCGGAACACAGGAACACATTAGTGCTCTCTCTGGTGGTGGAAGAAAGGCCAAGGTCAATGAGAGACAGAGAGATGGAGAGAGAGAGAGAGAGCGAGAGAGGGGGGGAGAGAGGAAGAGAGAGAGGGACCCATCCTGTGACCTAAGAAGCATTCACAAGATGCTCAAACCTAATGGTCCGAAACTAAACCACACAACACTGGACATTATGGAACACAAAGTTTTTACTAATTCTTCCTGGTCTGAGGTCGTCTGCCTTTGGACTAAAGAGCAGGAACCCAGACTTCACTAAATAAATCAGAAATACAGACAGACATGGTTATCCTTCAAGAAACATGCTATAGAGGACACGGCCCCACTGGTTGCCCTCTAGGTTACGGAGAGATCTGGTAGACTAGGAGTCAAACAAGGACGGGACTCAGTGGGGTATGCTAATTTGGTATGGATCAGATCAGACACTCTATTAAATTAATGAAAACAGGAGCATTTCACATCTGGTTAGAAATAAATAGGTAAAGTATCTCAACAGATCAAAATGTCCTCCTTGTGCTACCTATATCCCCCCCCCCCCCCACTAGAATCCCCATACTTTAACACGGACAGCTTCTCCATCCTAGAGGGGGGAATCAACCATTTCCAGGCCCAGGGACATGTACTAGTCTGTGGCGACCTAAATGTCAGAACTGGACCAGAACCTGACACTCAGCACACAGGGGGGATAAACACCTTTCTGAAGGTGACAGCATTCCCTCACCAATATGCCCCCGTAAACACAACTACAACAAAACAACTATCAAAAACATATTACTAACCCTGTGGCCCTGTCACATGTTGGGTCTGTACATAGTCAATGGTCGTCTCCGAGAGGGCTCTTACGGTAGGTACATCTATAGCTTATCTCTATGCAGTAGTACTGTAGACTACTTTATCACTGACCTCAACCCAGAGTCTCTCTCGGAGCGTTCACAGTCAGCCCACTGACACCCCTATCAGATCACAGCAAACTCACACTCTACTTGAACAGAGCAATACTTTTAACAACGAGGCCGGACAAACTGCATGCTATTAAGACATGCTAAAGAGATGGAAGGAAGGTAGTGTAGAAACCTACCAAAAAAACTATTGGCCAAAAACAAATCCAATCTCTCCTAAACCACCTTCTGGACAACATCCCTTGCAATAGTGAAGGTGTTAACGTAGCAGTTGGAAGGATGAACAGTATGTTCGACCTATCATCTGACATGTCAAATTTAAATTTCAGCAGAACTCTTAAGAAAACTAACAAGAATGAGACATGTTTTTATAGAAGAATGCAAAAACCTAAGAAACAAATTGAGAAACCTATCCAACCAAAAACATAGAGACCCAGAAAACCTGAGTCTAACGCCTTCACTTTGGTGAATCACTAAAACAATACAGAAATACACTATGGAAAAAGAAGGAACAGCACATCAGGCATCAGCTCAATGTAAATGAAGAATCCATAGACTCTAACCACTTCTGGGAAGATTGGAACACACTAAACAAACAACAACACGAAGAGTTATCTATCCAAAACAGAGATGTGTGGATAAACCACTTCTCCAATCTTTTTGACTCTATAACAAAGAACCAGCAACAAAAACATATACACGATAATTTACTAAATGTAGAATCAACTATTAAAGACTACCAGAACCCACTGGATTACATTGGATAAACTACAGGACAAAATACAAACCCTCCAACTTAAAAAGGCCAGTGTTGTTGATGGTATCCTAAACAAAATCATAAAATATACAGACCACAAATTCAAATGGGCTATTTTTAAACTCTTCGACATTATCCTCAGCTCTGGCATCTTCCCCAGCATTTGGAACCAAGGTCTGATCACCCCAATCCACAGAAGTGGAGATAAAATTTTCCACAATAATTACAGTTCAATCTGGGTCAACAGCAATCTTGGGAAAATCCTCTGCAGTGAAAACAATGTCCTGAGCAAATGTCAAATTGGCTTCATACCAAAATACCATATGACAGACAACACCCTAATTGGCAAACAAACAAGCCGAAAATAAAGTTTTTTCATGTTTTGTTGAGTTCCAAAAAGCTTTTGACTTAAAGGGTCTGCTGTACAAATTAATGGAAAGCGGTGTTAGGGGAAAAACACACGACGTTATAAAATCTGTGTACACAAACAACAGGTCTGCAGTTAAAATTGCCGATAAACAAACATATTTCTATCCTCAGGGCCCGAGGGTGAGACACGGATGCTGCTTAAGCCCCACCCTCTTCAACATTTATATCAATAAATTGGCGAGGGCATGAGAACAGTCTGCAGCACCTTACTGGACTCAGAAATCAAATGTCTACAGTTTGCTGTGTACAACCACTTAAAAGGACGCAACACATTCCACCACAAAGCACTCACCTACAAAGAGCTGAACCTGGAGAAGAGTCCCCTCAGCCAGCTCTGTTCACAAACACAAACAGACCCTACAGAGCCCCAGGACAGCGACACAATTAGACCCAACCAAATTATGAGAAAGCAAAAAGATAACTGTTTGACATACTGGAAAGAATTAACAAACCAAAAAAAATAGCAAATTGAAATTCTATCAGAGAGTTCGCCATAGGCAGACCTATCTCTAAAGAGAAGAGAGGCTATGTGCACACTACTCACAACATTAGGTAGAAACTCAGCTGCACTTCGTAATCTCCTGCCAAATGTATGACCATATTAGAGACACATATTTCCCACAGATCACACGGACCCAGAAAGGAAACAAATCAAACATTGATAACTCCGTATTATTTGTTAGGGGAAATAAAGCAGTGTGCAAACACAGCAGCAAGATTTGTGGCCTGTTGCCATCAGAAAAGGGCAACCAGTGGAACACAAACAACATTGTAAATAGCACCAATATTTATCTGTCTATTTATCATCCCCTACTATTCATACTACAACTATTTGAACAGGGCTAAAACAAGTAGCTGATAATATATAATAATAATTCTCTCTCTCTCTCTCTCTCTCTCTCTCTCAAATTCAAGCTCAAAATCAAATTCAAGCTGCTTCATTGGCATGAAAAACATTGTGTCAATATTGCCAAAGCAACAATGTATACAATATACATTGTAATTAAATTATAAACAATAACAAATAATAATATAAATTGGTAGTAAATAATACAAAATAATTAAATACAAAATTATAACAATAAAACCCCAACCCAAAAACCCCAACAAGGAACAGGTGAAAACAATTGGACAAAACCAAACGAAAAGGGGAAAAGGGATCGGTGGCAGCCAGTAGACCGGCGACGACGACCGCCGAGCGCCACCTGAACAGGAAGGGGAGTCACCTTCGGTGGCAGCTAGTAGACCGGCGACGACGACCGCCGAGCGCCACCCGAACAGGAAGGGGAGCCACCTTCGGTGGCAGCTAGTAGACCGGCGACGACGACCACCGAGCGCCACCTGAACAGGAAGGGGAGTCACCTTCGGTGGCAGCTAGTAGACCGGCGACGACGACTGCCGAGCGCCACCCGAACAGGAAGGGGAGTCACCTTCGGTGGCAGCTAGTAGACCGGCGACGACGACTGCCGAGCGCCACCTGAACAGGAAGGGGAGTCACCTTCGGTGGCAGCTAGTAGACCGGCGACGACGACGACGACCGCCGAGCGCCACCCGAACAGGAAGGGGAGTCACCTTCGGTGGCAGCTAGTAGACCGGCGACGACGAGCGCCAAGCGCCACCCGAACAGGAAGGGGAGCCACCTTTGGTGGCAGCTAGTAGACCGGCGACGACGACCGCCGAGCGCCACCCGAACAGGAAGGGGAGCCACCTTCGGTGGCAGTTAGTAGACCGGCGACGACGACCGCCGAGCGCCACCCGAACAGGAAGGGGAGTCACCTTCGGTGGCAGCTAGTAGACCGGCGACGACGAGCGCCAAGCGCCACCCGAACAGGAAGGGGAGCCACCTTTGGTGGCAGCTAGTAGACCGGCGACGACGACCGCCGAGCGCCACCCGAACAGGAAGGGGAGCCACCTTCGGTGGCAGTTAGTAGACCGGCGACGACGACCGCCGAGCGCCACCCGAACAGGAAGGGGAGCCACCTTCGGTGATATTCGTGACACTATCATCATTACCACTACTACTACCACCACCATCACTAAACTTATATCATTACCATTACCACCCATACCACTACTAGTTGGAATGATAAACAACAATAATAATAGTAATAACAATAATAGTAATAATAAGTAAGTTACTGCTTACTATGCAGATGTTATTATTCAGTGTCCCTCAGGCTATGGCAGGAAAATACATATTTGGGTTTAACAAGTTAAAATTTGGAATAAATATAGTCATTTCTGTGAGTAATGAATCTCTTTGTGAGGAATATTTCTCACTGTAAAGGAGAAAGTGCATCTCTGTCTCTACCTCCCCTGACTTGCAGTGACCACATACACGCTCCTCTTTGGGTAGCCATGTCTTTTTATGCCTGTTTCTATTGCTAATCGGTGGTCACTCAGCCTGTACTTGGTAAGGATCTGTCTCTGCTTCGTATCTCTGACAGAGTAGAGATAATCAGCCAATTCATATTCTCTTTTTAGGGCCAGAAAGCAATTTAGTCGGCTTTGGGACTTTGTTTCGTTTTTTCCAATGTTGTAAATATGAGTCCTTTGATTGGTTCATGATTTTGTTTATTGGAATTCTTTCTTTTGAAGCAGTGCTGGTGTCAGCTTGGTTGGTGAGGTCCAACACCAGCTGACTGAGAGGGCTCGTTTCTGGGCTCAGCTTGGTTGGTGAGGTCCAACACCAGCTGACTGAGAGGGCTCGTTTCTGGGCTCAGCTTGGTTGGTGAGGTCCAACACCAGCTGACTGAGAGGGCTTGTTTCTGGGCTCAGCTTGGTTGGTGAGGTCCAACACCAGCTGACTGAGAGGGCTCGTTTCTGGGCTCAGCTTGGTTGGTGAGGTCCAACACCAGCTGACTGAGAGGGCTCGTTTCTGGGCTCAGCTTGGTTGGTGAGGTCCAACACCAGCTGACTGAGAGGGCTCGTTTCTGGGCTCAGCTTGGTTGGTGAGGTCCAACACCAGCTGACTGAGAGGGCTCGTTTCTGGGCTCAGCACTTTGTAACGGATCTCTTCGTCGTCTGACGACGAGTATGAAATATCGGACCAATGCGCAGCGTGGCAAGTGTCCATGTTAATTTATTAAAAAAAAAATAATTAATTAAAAAATAACGAAGTGAATGGAAGAAACGAAACAGTTCTGCAAGGTGACATACACTAAACAGAAAATAACTACCCACAAATCATAGTGGGAACACAGGCTACCTAAGTTTGGTTCTCAATCAGAGACAACGGTTGACAGCTGCCTCTGATTGGGAACCAAACTAGGCCAAAAGCAGAAATACAAAACATAGAACAAAAACATAGAATGCCCACACCAACTCACGCCCTGACCAAACTAAAACAGAGACATAAAAAAGGAACTAAGGTGAGGATGCGAAAATCTTGGGTTTGAAGTGTGTTAAATTGCAGACTAGAATTTGGACTTTAATTTAGATGTAGCCAACATTTTTATGATATTTTCTGTATTTTCATTATTACTGGAAACTGGCCCAATTCTGCCCTACATGCATAAGTTGGTGTATTTCTCTGGACTTGTAGAATTTTGCGACAGAATTCTGCATGTAGGGCTTCAATTGGATATTTGTCCCACATTTTAAAGTCCAGTTTATTTTTATTAATTTTTATTTCACCTTTAATTAACCAGGTAGACAAGTTGAGAACAAGTTCTCATTTACAATTGTGACCTGGCCAAGATAAAGCAAAGCAGATCGACACATACAACAACACAGAGTTACACATGGAGTTAAACAAACATACAGTCAATAATACAGTAGAAAAATAAGTCTATATACGATGTGAGCAAATTTGGTCCAAAATCTAATTGGGATGCATACAATGCTCTGCAGGCTTTTTCTTTGAGTGCATTTACTGCCATATTAAAGTTCCCCGATGCAGATATGGTCAGGCCAAGGTAGGTGTAATTTTTAGTGTGTTCAATTATGGTGTTGTTCAGGGTGAATTTATATTTGTGCTTCTGACATCTGTTTTTTGTTTTGGAAAATCATGATTTTAGTTTTTTGGAAATTTACTGCCAGGGCCCAAGTATGGCAATATTGCTCTAGAATATTAAGGATCTGTTGAAGACCTTCTTTGGTTGGTGATAGAAGTACCAGGTCATCAGCATATAGCAGGTATTTCACCTCTGTGTCAAATAGTGTGAGTCCTGGGGCTGGAGACTGGTCCAACATGTCTGCTAACTCATTGATATAAATGTTGAAAAGATTTGGACTCAAACTGCAGCCTTGTCTCACACCTCGACGTTGTGAAAATAATTATGTTCTTTGGTTTTTGGTTTTTATTGCACACTTGTGCATACACCTTACCACCACGCCCACTTTTGAGAATTTTGCCAAATAGAATCAAATGCTTTTTTAAGTCAATAAAGCAAGCAAAGATTTTGCCCTCTTTTTTTGGGGTGGACGTGTTTATTAATGAGTGTGTGTAAGATGTATATATGGTCAGTTGTGAGATGATGTTAATTATTGGGGTCTGATTTGTCTCCACTTTTGTGGATTAGGGAGATGAGCCCCTGGTTCCAGACATCAGGGAAGCAGCCATGTTGAACAATTTAAGCTCAGCATTTTGCAACTCAGGTGTGCTGTTTTTCAGCATTTCATTTCTGATGTTATCTAGACCACAAGCCTTCTTTGATTTTATAGATTTGAGCTTTCCATTTAGTTCTTGTTGGGTTACTGGGTAATCTAATGGATTTTGGTTGTTTTTAATGACTGATTCAAGGATGTTCCAATTTCATAATTGGTTCTTGTAAGTTGTAAGTATTTTTGTGGGATGTTTTTGTATAGATTATCAAAATAAGTTTTCCAAATTTCTACATCTTGTATGGCTAATTCTTGTGGCATTGTCGTGCTTAAATTGTTCCACATGTCCCAGAACTGATTTTGGTCAATTGCGTTTTCAATTTCAACAAGTGTCTTATTGGTATAATTCAATTTCTTGCGTTTCAGTGTTTATTTATACTGGTTCAGAGTCAGAGTTGCAAAGTATTCATAGCGTAGCTCTGGGTTGTTTTGCTGCTTATGTTTTTCATTTGAAATGTGTCTTAAGTGTTTTCTAATTGTTTTACATTCATTATCAAACCATTTTTCAGAAACATTTTTTTTTTTTGGTTTCTGATGTTGCATTTCTTTGGTTTTCTCAAATTTGCTTTCGATGCTTCTTTTTGGAATATGCAGTTGATGTTTTGAGTAGCTGAATTGACACCATCTTTATTGTTTTGGTACTGTGAGTTATTGAAAAACTGTATTAGAGTTCATCATTTCATTTGAGTTCAATGTTTCAATGAATCTCTCTGCACTGTTTGGAGCCAATCTATACGATTGGTTTATGCTGTAGAGTTTATTGAGCTGTTTTTTTTAATGAATATTGGCGGTATATTTCTTCATAAACAAGTTGACCTGACTGTGACAATGGTGTCTGTGGTCTGACAGTGAATGCACTAATGGAGGAGGGGTCAATGTCAGTGATGGCATAATCGACTACACTTGTCCCAAGAGCTGAGCAGTAAGTAAACTGACCTAAAGAGTCCCCTCTGATTCTGCCATTAAGCATGTACAGGCCCAAGGCTTGAAAGAGATGCACTAACCACCTTCCCATTTTTGTTCAGTATTTGGTCAGGACTGTTTCTATTTTTTATAATCGGGCCGCTGTACAAGGAGGGGTGTCCAAATATGTGGTGGTTACCTCACGCATCAGAGTAGTCAGGCTCAGAACCTGATCTCCACAAAGAAGCACTTTACCCTGTGCCTGAATGTAATGATTTCTGTCTGGAGATTGTCAAAAAAACTGATCATCATAATATGATGAATCTGAAGGAGGAGCATAAGCTGCACATATGTATACATCATTGTCACAATAGATTGTGCCTTTGTTAAGTTTTAGCCAAATGTGACTGGTACCTTTTTTCATTTCATTCAGTGCTAAGACCTGCTTATGCAAAAATGATGATTCCACCTTAGTCTCAGCCCCGTTTAAAAAAAAATATATGTTTGATTGATGGTAGTATCTATGTCTCCACGACAATATGTTTCCAGTAGGATTATGATGTCCTGTCCCTTGATGTTTTTAATCCATTCTGGATTTGTTGTTTTAGTACCAAAATGTGAAGAGTTTAGGCCCTGGATATTCCAAGAGCTGATAGTTAATGATCTCATTTATAATAAGTGATATTCACTGGTTTGAGTAAAGTACATTGAAAAAAAAAAAATATATATATATACATATACATACACACACACACACACACACACACACACACACACACACACACACACACACATACATACACACACATACACACACACACACACACACACACACACACACATCTCTGATTGTTCTAGGTGTCCTTTGCTAGAGGTTACCTCAGCATATGTAGGCTGATGATCTGAATGATACATGGTGTGGAGCTGTGTTGTGATGGGCCAGGTCTAGTAGAGCTGTGTTGTGATGGGACGGGTCTAGTCGTGTTGTCCTGGGGCGGGTCTGGTCTGGTAAATCTGTCTGTGTTGGGCCTGGTCTAGTAGAGCTGTGCTGTAATAAGCCGTGTCTGGCTCTTCTCTCCTGGGGATGGTGGAGGTACTGTTTTTTCAGAAGGTGGGGCGGGGGACCTCTGTTGCTGAGATGATGGGTGTGTGGGTCCCTGCCAAGTGTTGCATATTTTAGGTCCTTGGCAAAGGTTCTGATCAAGATGTACATTATCGTATAAGTGTTGACATGTCAGAGTGGGGTGGTGAGCCGTTCTGACGTTGAACAGTGAGGCATAGGCCACAGTGATCTGTTGATTTATTTTGTCGATCAACTTACCTGGGAAGTATTTTCTTGGTAGGAGGGTAGACACAACTACAGTATATTAGTTGTTGGGAACATAGCCTGTGCCCGTTCTCTTCTCTTCTCACTGCCCCAGATACATTTTCACCTTTGGCATGAAGGTTGTTTGTGCCAGTGTGGATGATGATGTTGTCGGGGGTG
>NC_048569.1:94436826-94464326 GCF_013265735.2 Oncorhynchus mykiss | reverse complement strand
GCCATCTTGAAGCATGTGTGGTCAGCAGACTTCTATACAGAGGAATGCCCAAAACATTTTAAAAGACTTCAGCTGCCCAAGCCATAGACTGTTTTCTTTGCTACCACAAGTCTGGAACCAATATGATCCTGAACAGATTCTACACCGAAGCCATAAGACTGCTAAACAAGACTGCTAAATAGATCACCAAAATGGCTACTCAGGACTATGTACATTCACCCTTTTTGCACTAACTCTCTTGCACTGACTCTATGCACACACACTAGACTTTAACAACACAGTCACACATATTTACACCGACACCCCAACACACACACATACACACAATACCCTACCAATGCCCACACACACTAGACTTTAACAACACAGTCACACATATTTACACCGACACCCCAACACACACACACACACACACACAATACCCTACCAATGCCCACACACACTAGACTTTAACAACACAGTCACACATACTTACACCGACACCCCAACACACACACACACACACTACCCTACCAATGCCCACACACACACATAGCATGTGCACACATGCAAACTGACTCCACAAACACACACACACTCGCACAAGCACGCACACAGACACAGACACAGACACAGACACACACACGTAAGCTCCATTATTAGTGGACCTGAAATAAGGAGACATTTGTGTTTTGTAAAGTAATTACACAGAGACTGAGTGTTAATTAATTTCATATCCAGAAACCCATTAAGACTTTATTAATAAGTTAGGGCCAGTAGAACTGAGAAGACGACTACAGCAACACTACAGTAGTCTATTTTGTTTTCCTTCTGGTAATGAACTTGAGTGATTCACTGAGAACCCAACCAGTTACTGTCACAGCATGACAACAGAGCCCACTGCTGCCTGGGTTATGATATCAACTATTAGCAGCAGGATGAAACAGAAACAGAGTTACAGTACTTATTCCTTCATCTGAATGGACTCAATGACTTGTTTGCCTCCTCACAACCTTGGGTAAATAAGCCTGAGGAAGTAGCCTGAGAAAGTAACCTGAAGAAGTAGCCTGAAGAAGTAACCTGAAGAAGTAGCCTGAAGAAGTAACCTGAAGAAGTAGCCTGAAGAAGTAGCCTCAAGAAGTAACCTGAAGAAGTAACCTGAAGAAGTAGCCTGAAGAAGTAGCCTGAAGAAGGAGCCTGAAGCAGTAGCCTGAAGAAGTAACCTGAAGAAGTAGCCTGAAGAAGTAGCCTGAAGAAGTAGCCTGAAGAACTAACCTGAAGAAGTAGCCTGAAGAAGTAACCTGAAGAAGTAACCTGAAGAAGTAGCCTGAAGAAGTAACCTGAAGAAGGAGCCTGAAGAAGTAGCCTGAAGAAGTAGCCTGAAGAAGTAACCTGAAGAAGTAGCCTGAAGAAGTAACCTGAAGAAGGAGCCTGAAGAAGTAGCCTGAAGAAGTAACCTGAAGAAGTAACCTGAAGAAGTAGCCTGAAGAAGTAGCCTGAAGAAGTAACCTGAAGAAGTAGCCTGAAGAAGTAACCTGAAGAAGTAACCTGAAGAAGTAACCTGAAGAAGTAGCCTGAAGAAGTAACCTGAAGAAGTAACCTGAAGAAGTAACCTGAAGAAGTAACCTGAAGAAGTAGCCTGAAGAAGTAGCCTGAATAAGTAACCTGAAGAAGTAGCCTGAGGAAGTAACCTGAAGAAGTAACCTGAAGAAGTAGCCTGAGGAAGTACACAAGGTAGGGTGCCGTTCTCGGTAAGAATTTCATATCCAGAAACCCATTAAGACTTTATTAATAAGTTAGGGCCAGTAGAACTGAGAAGACGACTACAGCAACACTACAGTAGTCTATTTTGTTTTCCTTCTGGTAATGAACTTGAGTGATTCACTGAGAACCCAACCAGTTACTGTCACAGCATGACAACAGAGCCCACTGCTGCCTGGGTTATGATATCAACTATTAGCAGCAGGATGAAACAGAAACAGAGTTACAGTACTTATTCCTTCATCTGAATGGACTCAATGACTTGTTTGCCTCCTCACAACCTTGGGTAAATAAGCCTGAGGAAGTAGCCTGAGAAAGTAACCTGAAGAAGTAGCCTGAAGAAGTAACCTGAAGAAGTAGCCTGAAGAAGTAACCTGAAGAAGTAGCCTGAAGAAGTAGCCTCAAGAAGTAACCTGAAGAAGTAACCTGAAGAAGTAGCCTGAAGAAGTAGCCTGAAGAAGGAGCCTGAAGCAGTAGCCTGAAGAAGTAACCTGAAGAAGTAGCCTGAAGAAGTAGCCTGAAGAAGTAGCCTGAAGAACTAACCTGAAGAAGTAGCCTGAAGAAGTAACCTGAAGAAGTAACCTGAAGAAGTAGCCTGAAGAAGTAACCTGAAGAAGGAGCCTGAAGAAGTAGCCTGAAGAAGTAGCCTGAAGAAGTAACCTGAAGAAGTAGCCTGAAGAAGTAACCTGAAGAAGGAGCCTGAAGAAGTAGCCTGAAGAAGTAACCTGAAGAAGTAACCTGAAGAAGTAGCCTGAAGAAGTAGCCTGAAGAAGTAACCTGAAGAAGTAGCCTGAAGAAGTAACCTGAAGAAGTAACCTGAAGAAGTAGCCTGAAGAAGTAACCTGAAGAAGTAACCTGAAGAAGTAACCTGAAGAAGTAACCTGAAGAAGTAGCCTGAAGAAGTAACCTGAAGAAGGAGCCTGAAGAAGTAGCCTGAAGAAGTAGCCTGAAGAAGTAACCTGAAGAAGTAGCCTGAAGAAGTAACCTGAAGAAGGAGCCTGAAGAAGTAGCCTGAAGAAGTAACCTGAAGAAGTAACCTGAAGAAGTAGCCTGAAGAAGTAGCCTGAAGAAGTAACCTGAAGAAGTAGCCTGAAGAAGTAACCTGAAGAAGTAACCTGAAGAAGTAACCTGAAGAAGTAGCCTGAAGAAGTAACCTGAAGAAGTAACCTGAAGAAGTAACCTGAAGAAGTAACCTGAAGAAGTAGCCTGAAGAAGTAGCCTGAATAAGTAACCTGAAGAAGTAGCCTGAGGAAGTAACCTGAAGAAGTAACCTGAAGAAGTAGCCTGAGGAAGTACACAAGGTAGGGTGCCGTTCTCGGTAAGAATTTCATATCCAGAAACCCATTAAGACTTTATTAATAAGTTAGGGCCAGTAGAACTGAGAAGACGACTACAGCAACACTACAGTAGTCTATTTTGTTTTCCTTCTGGTAATGAACTTGAGTGATTCACTGAGAACCCAACCAGTTACTGTCACAGCATGACAACAGAGCCCACTGCTGCCTGGGTTATGATATCAACTATTAGCAGCAGGATGAAACAGAAACAGAGTTACAGTACTTATTCCTTCATCTGAATGGACTCAATGACTTGTTTGCCTCCTCACAACCTTGGGTAAATAAGCCTGAGGAAGTAGCCTGAGAAAGTAACCTGAAGAAGTAGCCTGAAGAAGTAACCTGAAGAAGTAGCCTGAAGAAGTAACCTGAAGAAGTAGCCTGAAGAAGTAGCCTCAAGAAGTAACCTGAAGAAGTAACCTGAAGAAGTAGCCTGAAGAAGTAGCCTGAAGAAGGAGCCTGAAGCAGTAGCCTGAAGAAGTAACCTGAAGAAGTAGCCTGAAGAAGTAGCCTGAAGAAGTAGCCTGAAGAACTAACCTGAAGAAGTAGCCTGAAGAAGTAACCTGAAGAAGTAACCTGAAGAAGTAGCCTGAAGAAGTAACCTGAAGAAGGAGCCTGAAGAAGTAGCCTGAAGAAGTAGCCTGAAGAAGTAACCTGAAGAAGTAGCCTGAAGAAGTAACCTGAAGAAGGAGCCTGAAGAAGTAGCCTGAAGAAGTAACCTGAAGAAGTAACCTGAAGAAGTAGCCTGAAGAAGTAGCCTGAAGAAGTAACCTGAAGAAGTAGCCTGAAGAAGTAACCTGAAGAAGTAACCTGAAGAAGTAACCTGAAGAAGTAGCCTGAAGAAGTAACCTGAAGAAGTAACCTGAAGAAGTAACCTGAAGAAGTAACCTGAAGAAGTAGCCTGAAGAAGTAGCCTGAATAAGTAACCTGAAGAAGTAGCCTGAGGAAGTAACCTGAAGAAGTAACCTGAAGAAGTAGCCTGAGGAAGTACACAAGGTAGGGTGCCGTTCTCGGTAAGAATTTCATATCCAGAAACCCATTAAGACTTTATTAATAAGTTAGGGCCAGTAGAACTGAGAAGACGACTACAGCAACACTACAGTAGTCTATTTTGTTTTCCTTCTGGTAATGAACTTGAGTGATTCACTGAGAACCCAACCAGTTACTGTCACAGCATGACAACAGAGCCCACTGCTGCCTGGGTTATGATATCAACTATTAGCAGCAGGATGAAACAGAAACAGAGTTACAGTACTTATTCCTTCATCTGAATGGACTCAATGACTTGTTTGCCTCCTCACAACCTTGGGTAAATAAGCCTGAGGAAGTAGCCTGAGAAAGTAACCTGAAGAAGTAGCCTGAAGAAGTAACCTGAAGAAGTAGCCTGAAGAAGTAACCTGAAGAAGTAGCCTGAAGAAGTAGCCTCAAGAAGTAACCTGAAGAAGTAACCTGAAGAAGTAGCCTGAAGAAGTAGCCTGAAGAAGGAGCCTGAAGCAGTAGCCTGAAGAAGTAACCTGAAGAAGTAGCCTGAAGAAGTAGCCTGAAGAAGTAGCCTGAAGAACTAACCTGAAGAAGTAGCCTGAAGAAGTAACCTGAAGAAGTAACCTGAAGAAGTAGCCTGAAGAAGTAACCTGAAGAAGGAGCCTGAAGAAGTAGCCTGAAGAAGTAGCCTGAAGAAGTAACCTGAAGAAGTAGCCTGAAGAAGTAACCTGAAGAAGGAGCCTGAAGAAGTAGCCTGAAGAAGTAACCTGAAGAAGTAACCTGAAGAAGTAGCCTGAAGAAGTAGCCTGAAGAAGTAACCTGAAGAAGTAGCCTGAAGAAGTAACCTGAAGAAGTAACCTGAAGAAGTAGCCTGAAGAAGTAACCTGAAGAAGTAACCTGAAGAAGTAACCTGAAGAAGTAACCTGAAGAAGTAGCCTGAAGAAGTAGCCTGAATAAGTAACCTGAAGAAGTAGCCTGAGGAAGTAACCTGAAGAAGTAACCTGAAGAAGTAGCCTGAGGAAGTACACAAGGTAGGGTGCCGTTCTCGGTAAGAAATCAAGGCCTTTCTGAGGACATGGACTGCCATTGGGCATGCGGTAGAACGACCTGAAATTTGAACTGCCTCCCAGAACCAACTTTTCTGGTTGTAAACAGCCTTTAGGGCATCAATATGAGTCAGAAACATTAATTAAGGTGTGCCCCCCTCCCAGCTGCCATGTGTTGTGGACAAACGGGCGCACACTTGCCCCGGCATAGGAGTAAAAACGAGCTTCCATAACTTTGGTGCAAACTTCTTATACATTCAACTGTATTGTGCAAGATGGAACTGAATGGATAACACACAACAAACGCATGACATGATGGCTGTGACTGGTGTGTGGTGACTAGCTAGCTAACTATGATACCTTGATGGTGACTAGGTAGCTAACCATGATACCTTGATTCTGTGATGTAACTAGCTAAATACATAGTCTCTCCATAATGTGTAATGTTTTGTAATGTCATAGAGAGTAAGATCATTTGCTTAGGTAACATTGCACCTGATGTTAAGTTTTGATGGGATGTAATGTTAGCCTGCTTGCTAACTTATCTAAAATGTTTAAAACTCGAACTGGCTAACTAAGATTGATCCCTGTTAGCTAATGTTAGCTGACAGGGACAGTACAAAAAACAAATAATCTAATGATTATTTCGCTTCGCAGCAAAAATGTGCAGAGCTGGGATGGTTGTCTCTACGTTTGAATACGGAGTCGTTTTTTGTGTACCAGTTCATAAACCATGTGCTATAGAATCGGTAGGTCGAAAAATCTGTTCCCAACTAATTTTGCAATCTATATGGCAACACTCAAATGTTTTGGTCCTTAAAACTTCTTATGGGCAGGTGGCGCCCCACCTGGCCAACATCCGGTGAAATTGTATTATAGATATTTAACTTTCATAAAATCACAAGTGTGATACATCAATTACGAATTATCTTTGAAAGACAGGGTCCTGAAAAGGGGAAGTTTCTTTTTTTGCTGAGTTTATTTCTGAAGATTATACCATTTTATTTATCCATTAGTATATTTGAGTTTTAACCATACTATTTGTTGTTGAAAATTATCAAAAAAACGTTGTTTAATTTTACTCTATAGGCTACTGAACGATTCAAAGCTTCCTCCTAGAGGAAGTCAGTAGCTCCAGAGTGGAAAGAGAAGAGTGCAATCTTCCTGCATCTCACATCTGCCTGTATTTATTGAACTCTGCCTGCTGGACCAATGAGTTGAGGCAAACTCTGTCATATCAGGGCTGTCATGCACTCCACCCCTCCTTCCACCCGACTACACCTGTCCATAACCTGTAATACATTAAATAGATGGAAGGGACATCATCACCCCACTTGGAGACTTGAAGACAGAACCTCACCCAGAGATGTGTGCATGTCAGTGTTTGGTTAAACAGCTAAATACTTAGAATAGACCATCGAGGAAGTATTTAGTTCTGGGACAGCTGAAGTTGTACCAATCATTTGTATGCTCCTTGTTCTACCTGTGGTTATACTCTATACACAACATATGTTAATTTGCTAGGTATAGTGTAGGCATACCGTCAAATAAATATGATCGCCTATTGACAGTAGAAAATGTTTTGACTTTGTAACAACAAAGACACACATCTATTTTTTTTGAAGGGGGGATTGATAAATGTATTCACACTCAAGCTTACCATTTTTTTTTTTTTTTTTACAGTGTCCACATGTAACCTACACCTGTAAGGATATTAGTTCTGGGATTTGCCCCCCAGAAAAGTTCTAACAGTGGACATAAGGAGATACGAGCTAGCTAGTTATATATTATTAGTTATATATTAGCTAGTTATATATGATATTATTATTATTGTTCTATATTATAGTATTATTATATTATATATTAGCTAGTTATATATTATTAGTTATATATTAGCTAGTTATATATTATTAGTTATATATTAGCTAGTTATATATTATATTATTATTATTATTATTATATATTAGATTATTATTATATTATATATTAGCTAGTTATATATTATTAGTTATATATTAGCTAGTTATATATTATATTATTATTATTATTATTATTATTATATATTAGATTATTATTATATTATATATTAGCTAGTTATATATTATTAGTTATATATTAGCTAGTTATATATTATTAGTTATATATTAGCTAGTTATATATTATATTATTATTATTATTATTATTATTATATATTATATTATTATTATATTATATATTAGCTAGTTATATATTATTAGTTATATATTAGCTAGTTATATATGATATTATTATTATTATATATTATATTATTATTATATTATATATTAGCTAGTTATATATTATTATTATTATTATTATTATATATTATATTATTATTATATTATATATTAGCTAGTTATATATGATATTATTATTATTATATATTATATTATTATTATATTATATATTAGCTAGTTATATATTAGCTAGTTATATATTATATTATTATTATTATATATTATATTATCATTATATTATATATTAGCTAGTTATATATTATTGTGTCGTCAGCTGAGCAAACTGAAGGCAATGCATTCAACGTGCAGTTGTTAATATCATTTCCACGGTAACATGTCTTTACATGACGCGATAGAACTTCAAGTTGTTAGATATTTTCATAGCAAGGTGTTTTAGAATGAGTGTCACATGAAACACATTCCAAACACTGGGACGTCTTGCTCTCTTGGCCTCTGTGATTTGACAGAGAAATATCAGCTAGCTAGATAAGCTAGCTAGCTGTAACTATCCCCAAGCTGTGCTAGCTAGATAGCTGCTGTCAGGTTGGCTAAACACGAGGTCAGCGCAGGCTTTAGCCCAAACACACAACTGAATTAGCAGATCATCTTGACATAGCGAGTCAGTCAGCCGGGGGAGAAGTACTCAACTGTGCTTCTCTCCACAGCAAAGCTAGCTTAGCTTACCTCGCTGTCACGAAGTTACTCACTACCACCCTTGTTTGTTCGTTGTGATTGAATGGCAAAGACACACCCACATTAAACCACACCCACATTAAACCACACCCACGTTAATCCACACCCACATTAAACCACACCCACATTTAACCACACCCCCCCAATGACAACCCTCGTTGGCGCTTCAGTTCTTAATAAGCACATCTGGAAGCGGTGAGAGCAGTTCACCTTTAATTATCCTACTGGTTGGCTGCTGATAGCATCAACAAACACTGTGTGTGTCACTTTATATATATTTTATTTTTATGTCACATACAGTGAAATGCATTTTCCTGCAAATTCAAAACCCGAAGCAAAATCGTTTGTCAGAACTTGCAAAAACGGTGGCCATCCAGCCCTGCGCCATCTTATTTCCATGTGCCAATGCGTGCGTGTGCGTGTGCGTGTGTATGTGTGTGTGTGTGCGTGTGCGTGTGCGTGTGTGCGTGTGCGTGTGCGTGTGTGTGTGTGTGAAGAAGATGAATAGCAGATCAGAAACACAAGCAGCATGCTAGCTGCTGATCACAGCACCACACCGGGCTCTTTAAAATACAATATCGCCCCTCACAAAATTATCTAATGCATTCATACGCATGGAGACCATTTCTCCTGGTCAGCCTGACCATGCATGTGTTAATGTTGGGCATTGAAATGCATGGGATGGAGACAACACAGCCTGGTAGGAGATAATTAGCTCTCTTGGCTTGACTAATGGGACGATACCTATGTGCACACATGCTCTGTAGCACTGCATATGGTGTCTTCATTATTGGGCATTGTGCAGCCGTCCTACGTTGTTAACACATATACATATTTATAGGCCTTCGTCTTTTAAAGTGTGTTGATTTTTTCAAAATATAAATTACAACCTAATTGCACCTTACAAATAAATAAAGCAGATGAATATACAGGGGGGGGGGGGGGGGGGGGGGGGGGAGTAATCAGAGTAAGAGAACAGAACACATGAATATACGGCTTTAGAATATCCAGCAATAGCAACCCCTGCTCAGTCACAGGAAAGGGATTCATTCACTTCCCTGTTTGCTCTGTTGGAAAAGGCCAAGGCTCACAATAGCTTGCTCTCGGGATACACTGCTCTGCTCCTCCTCTTTCCTAACTAAAGGGAAAAACGGTTTCAACGACAATAATCTGAATTGCCTAACCGAAAATGTGTCTTAAATCCCGAATAACAAAATAACTACTTTTTTTTTTGTTGGTCTCATTCATTAGCTGTGTGAAGGATCCAAGTCAACAATGACTAACAAACGGTTGGGTGTGTATAAGCGTAAACATTTCTCCTGGTGTAATACGACTGCCAGAGGGCTCAGCCGGGAACAACAACAACAACAACTGATAACTGAGTCCCAAATGGCATCCTATTCCTCTACATAGTCCACTACTTTTGGAGAGGAAAAAGTCGGGGAAAAGTAGTGCACTACTAAAGGAACAGGGCGCACTCTGGGAAGCCGCCTGATGCTAGTGGCTATCAGAGGTATCAGGCCTTAGCATCAGAAGGTAAGTGATTCCATTTAGATGAATAATAAATATGCAGTCATGAGGAACCTTATCCTAAAACCACTATAATGACTTTCTACCGAGGCTGGATGGGACCGGGTACAGATCAGTTCTGCTTTAAAAAAATAGATGTATTACAATATTTATAGTGATCTTATTTGTCTTTTGGTAATGCTTTTAGTATCCTTGTGTATTTCAATGTTCATCTACTTTTTTTTTTTGTTTTGTTTTTTTTTGTGCCGTATTCAAATACTGTGCATGTTTTCTCTTTCTATTATACAGGTCGTTTATCTCTAGGTGAAGAGCGGAAGTCTTCTTGTTCTTCTTCTTCTTCCCTCTTTGCTATTCGTAATCTGACAGAGGAGGTTACAGTGCACGACCGTCTGGAACGGAGACGGACACTAGTCTGCGCTGTAGATGTACTGTAAAATGGACAACGTTGTTTTTCCACGAAGCCAGTGTTTACCTTATGTCTGAATGCATCGGATCTAGTCACAGCGCCGACCAAAAAAATCCTATCCGCCATGCCAAATGATATGATATGTGTTGTAGACTATTTTCTGAGGAAAAGCGTCTTGAAAAAGCCAGCCAAAAAAAATTGGCAAAGCTGTTTTGGTGGTCACAAGATACTCAAACATGGTAAAGTACAACAACAACAAAAATGTATGTTAAATTTATTCTAATAACTGATGCTGTAGTTATTGTCATACTTCACAAAGTACAGTGTGGTAACAAGGTAAAAACACGGCTGTTTCTACGGTAATAAGGGCACGATCATACTACAGTATGTATGTGCTGAATTCATTTGAATTATCTTTAATCATTTTCAAGAGAAATAAGAAATTCCTTAATAAGTCCGAACCAATTAATTAGTCACATCCCTGTGTGTGTGTGTGTGTGTGTGTGTGTGTGTGTGTGTGTGTGTGTGTGTGTGTGTGTGCACATCAAGCCATTTTGTTCTGAAATTAATTAATATGTTAGAAATTACACTTCTGACCGTATTCTCCTTTCGTCATATGAAACGTTTAACAAAATGGTGTCTGTCCATTGGACAGAATTAAAGTGTGTTATTAATCTCCTAGCTGTGATTGGTCAAGGTGTTTGAGATTCACGAAATGTTCCGTCAGTCTTCTTCTCTCATTTATTCAGTGGGCCATAATTCCATTTAGAAATGAACATCTTATTAAAAGAAGACAAGAAAAATTAGTCAGTGAGTTCTGGACTGGTGGAAAAGAAACAAAATGAGCCGTCTAACCTAAAGTGACATTTAAAAATTACCTGTTAATTTCAACTGTGTTGAGGGATGACGGGGCTGAGTTGCAGTGACGGGATCATACAGAGGAACCACAGAGAGGAACCACAGAGAGAGAGCCAGGCCTGTAGTGGCCAAGCAACTCCTACAGAGACCACAAATGCACATGCACTTGCATGAGCACATGCACACACACATGCGCACACACACACACCTACTCATATGTTAGATGCACGCATGCACACAAATGTCCCCCCCCCCCCCTCCCCCCCACACACCACCTTAGAGGAGGATGTACTCACTACTTACTCGGCAAGTGCTTTATTCAGATGGGCATTGCTCTCCTCTCCTCTCCTCTCCTCTCCTCTCCTCTCCTCCCCTCTCCTCTCCTCTCCTCCCCTCCCCTCTCCTCCCCTCCCCTCTCCTCTCCTCTCCTCTCCTCTCCTCCCCTCTCCTCTCCTCTCCTCTCCTCTCCTCTGCTCTCCTCTGCTCTCCTCTGCTCTGCTCTGCTCTGCTCTGCTCTGCTCTCCACTCCTCTCCTCTCCTCTCCTCTCCTCTCCTCTCCTCTCCTCTCCTCTCCTCTCCTCTGCTCTCCTCTCCCCTCATTACATTGCCTAGAGCTGGCAGAGCCCTGGCTTGTCCAGACCCACTGTGGCTCCACTGCAGTCCACCAGAGCTACGGTTGGATCAGAGCTGGACAGGGTAACAATCAGTCTTATTTTAGAGGCCGGTGTTCAGGAGGAAAGTGCCAGTAAGGAGCGAGCCAGAAAGAACACACAGGTGTTCAGGAGGAAAGTGCCAGTTAGGAGCGAGCCAGAGAGAACACACAGGTGTTCAGGAGGAAAGTGCTAGTCAGGAGTGAGCCAGAGAGAACACACAGGTGTTCAGGAGGAAAGTGCCAGTTAGGAGCGAGCCAGAGAGAACACACAGGTGTTCAGGAGGAAAGTGCCAGTTAGGAGCGAGCCAGAGAGAACACACAGGTGTTCAGGAGGAAAGTGCCAGTCAGGAGCGAGCCAGAGAGAACACACAGGTGTTCAGGAGGAAAGTGCCAGTTAGCAGCGAGCCAGAGAGAACACACAGGTGTTCAGGAGGAAAGTGCCAGTCAGGAGCGAGCCAGAGAGAACACACAGGTGTTCAGGAGGAAAGTGCCAGTCAGGAGCGAGCCAGAGAGAACACATAGGTGTTCAGGAGGATAGAGCCAGTTAGGAGCGAGCTAGAGAGAACACACAGGTGTTCAGGAGGAAAGTGCCAGTCAGGAGCGAGCCAGAGAGAACACACGGGTGTTCAGGAGGATAGAGCCAGTTAGGAGCGAGCCAGAGAGAACACACAGGTGTTCAGGAGGATAGAGCCAGTTAGGATCGAGCCAGAGAGAACACACAGGTGTTCAGGAGGATAGAGCCAGTTAGGAGCGAGCCAGAGAGAACACACAGGTGTTCAGGAGGATAGAGCCAGTTAGGATCAAGCCAGAGAGAACACACATGTGTTCAGGAGGAAAGTGCCAGTCCAGAGTTGAATCAAAACCGCATACCTCAGGTCAGAGCTGAATCAAGACAGGTTCCCTCAGGTCGATTATTTTTTTAACTAGAAAAGTAGGAATAATTAAGTAGTCCAAGATACATTCTACTTGGGGTGAGATGTGAGTTCCAAAAAATGTGAGTTCACATCTAATCGTCGTAGTTAACAATTGACATACACAGAAACCAGTGCATTGCCTTTCAGGTTTTTCTCTCTGCTCTGACAATGGGCCCTTTTTCAGTTGGAGAGAGAGAGAGAGAGAGAGAGAGAGAGAGAGAAGTCAATTAGGGACTGTGTGCTGACTTGGCCCTAAAGGTCACGCTATGAGTCTTCATTTCACCAATCTTACCATGGTACATCATATAGTACACCAGCTGGGATACAGTTACAGTGGGACTGACAAGTCCTTAACCAACCTCTCCTGGCCTCTCCTCTCCCCTCCTTTCATCTTATCCAGAGCGATTTATAGGAGCAATTAGGATTAAGTGTCTTGCTCAAGGGCACATTGACAGATTTTTCACAAAGTTGGCTCAGGGATTCAAACCAGTGACATTTCGGTTACTGGGACAATGCTCTTAACCGCTAAGCTACCTACCGCCTCTTCTTCTCTCCTCTTCTCTTCTCTCTTTTTCTATCTTCTCTCGGCCTCTCCTCTCCTGGGCCTCTCCTCTCCTCCTCCCTCAGTCTCTCCTCCTCTCCTCTCCCAGCCTCTCCTCTAACAGCCTCTCCTCTCCTCTCCCAGCCTCTCCTCTCCTCTTCCAGCCTCTCCTCTCCCCTAGCCTCTTCTCTCCTCCTCCCTCAGGCTCTCCTCATCTCCTCTCCCAGCCTCTCCTCTCCTCTCCCAGCCTCTCCTCTCCTAGCCTCTCCTCTCCCCCAGCCTCTCTTCATCTCCTCTCCTCATCTGCCTCGCTCTCTTGTCTAACTGGGGAAGCTAATGAGGGTGAAGCAGTGGGTAAAACCTAATGGGGCTCAGTGGTTTCGCTCCGGGCCTTCAGACTGCTGCTGTTGAAAATGAGCATTTAACCACAGTCAAAGTAATTGAAAAAAATGACAAGCTGTAGTGTATACACATGAAACCCATCGCAGCGGAGCCACGCCACGTACAGTAGCTACAGGACCACAGGCCACAAAATATTCTGATTAGTGCCATCTACGGATTGTTGGTTGTCTCTCTTATCCCTACTTTAGGGTTGCGGCCCAAATGGCATCCTATTCCCTTTGTAGTGCACCACTTTTCACCCGGGCCCATAGAGCTCTGGTCTAAAGTAGTGCACTGTAAAGCAAATAGGGTGCCATTTGGGCCGCATCGTTTATAAAGAGTGGTGGTGACTGGGTATGGGGGAGATGAGATAAGGGCACTTAATGAGAAAATAAACCTGGATTTCAGTAGGGTGAGTTAGAGGGAATACTGAAAGGCAGTGTGGAATATCATGTTATTGGGCTACGTCTCAAATGGCACCCTGTTCCCTATATAACGCAGGGCTCTGGTTAAAAGTAGTGCACTTTACATGGAATTAGGATACCATTTGGGACGCACAAGGTGAGTAGAACACTGCTTGTTGACATGACCTCGAGTCAAAGGGCAATCTTCTCAGGGATGATGTCCTAAACTGAAACAAGGAGTACTATGAGCTGTTCTAAGGCTTTTAACTTTGCTCATAGCTCCACCTGCTTGTCATGGTCTGATACTGTACTGGCTTGTAGTCTGCTTCACATCTTCAGCTATTCCTCTGTCCAGCACAGCTGTTATCTGAGATAGTACTGAGAGGTGGTCATAGTTTGGATGATAGAACACAAACACGTCTATTTACAAAATGCCACTGTTCTCATTTTTAAATGCTTCTTCTCTTCAATAATGTCAGAATAGAGGGTTGGAACATAGAGGGTTAGAATACAGAGGGCTAGAATATAGAGAACATAGAGAGTTAGACCATGGAGAGTTTGAATACGGAGGGTTAGAATATAGAGGGTAAATAATATAGAGAGCTAGAATATAGAGATAGAGAGTTAGAATATAGAGAGTTAGAATATAGAGAGTGAGAATATGGGGAATTAGAAAATAGAGAGTTAAAACATAGAGGGTAAGAATATAGAGAAATACAATATAGAGGATTAGAATATAGAGAATATAGATAGAATATGGAGGGTTAGAATATAGAGAGTAAGAATATAGAGAATATAGATAGTTTGAATATAGAGAGTTAGGATATAGAGGTTTAGAAAATGGAGAGTAAGAATATAGAGAATTTAGAGAATTAGAATATAGAGTTAATAACATAGAGTATATAGAGAGTTATAGAGAATGTACAGACTTAGAATATAGAGAAAACAGATAGATAAAATATAAAGAGATAGAAAATAGAGAGTTAGAATATAGAGAGTTTGAATATAGAGCTAGAATATAGAGAGCAAGAAAATAGAAAGTTAGAATGTAGAGAATTTAGAGAATAAGAATATTGAGAGTTAATAATATAGAGTACATGGAGAGTTAGAATATAGGGAGGTAGAATATACAGAGTTAGAATATAGAGAATGTAGACTGTTAGACTGTATTGGGTTATAATATAGAGGGTTAGAATATAGAGAGTTAGAATATAGAAAATATAGATAGTAAGAATATAGGGAATATAGAGTTAGAATATAGAGTTAGAATATAGAGAGTTAGAATACAGAGGGTTAGAATATAGAGTTAGAATATAGAATGATAGAATATAGAGAGGTAGAATATAAAGAATGTAGACTGTTCGAATGTAGTGGGTTAGAATATAGAGATTTAGAATATAGGGAAAATAGAGAGTTAGAATATGGAGAGTTAGAATGTAGGGAATATAGACAGTTAGAATGTAGAGGGTTAGAATATAGAGAGTTAGAATATAGAGTGTTAGAATATAGATATTTAGAATATAGAGAGTTAGATGATAGAGAGAAAGAATGTAGAGAGTTAGAATATAGAGAGTTAGAATATAGGGAATATTGACAGTTAGAATGTAGAGGGTTAGAATATAGAGAGTTAGAATATAGAGAGTATGAGTGTAGAGAATATAGATAGTTAGAATATAGAGATTTATAATATAGAGAGTTAGAATTTCGGGAATATTGACAGTTAGAATGTAGAGGGTTAGAATATAGAGAGTTAGAATACAGATGGTTAGAATATAGAGAGTAAGAGTGTAGAGAATATAGATAGTTAGAATATAGAGATTTAGAATATAGAGAGTTAGAATATAGAAAATATAGAGAGTTGGAATATGGAGAGTTAGAAAATAGAGATAGAATATAGAGAGTTAAAATACAGAGAGTTATAATATAGAGAGTTAGAATATAGGGAATATAGAGAGTTAGAATATAGAAAATATAGATAGTTAGAATATAGGGAATATAGACAGTTAGAATATAGGGAATATAGAGAGTTAGAATAGAGGGAATATAGAGAGATAGAATATAGGGAATGTAGAGAGATAGAATATAGGGAATATAGAGAGATAGAATATAGGGAATATAGAGAGTTAGAATATAGGGAATATAGAGTGTTAGAATATAGGGAATATAGAGAGTTAGAATATAGGGAATATAGAGAGATAGAATATAGGGAATATAGAGAGTTAGAATATAGAAAATATAGATAGTTAGAATATAGGGAATATAGACAGTTAGAATATAGGGAATATAGAGAGTTAGAATAGAGGGAATATAGAGAGATAGAATATAGGGAATGTAGAGAGATAGAATATAGGGAATATAGAGAGATAGAATATAGGGAATGTAGAGAGTTAGAAAATAGAGTTAGATAGTTAGAAAATAGAGAGTTAGAGAGTTAGAAAATAGAGAGTTAGAAAATAGAGAGTTAGAAAATAGAGAGTTAGAAAATAGAGAGTTAGAAAATAGAGGGTTAATATATTGTGAGTTAGAATATAGGCAGTTAAAAATATAGTGTATATGGAGAGTTAGAATATAGAGAGTTAAAATTTAGAGGGATAGAATATAGAGAATATAGAGAGTTAGAATATAGAGAATATAGACAGTTAGAATGTAGAGAATATAGAGAGTTAGAATATAGATTTGTGACCTGTTGCCACGAGAAAAGGGCAACCAGTGAAGAACACACACCATTGTAAATACAACCCATATTTATGCGTATTTATTTTATCTTGTGTCCTTTAACCATTTGTATATTGTTAAAACACTGTATATATATATATATATAATATGACATTTGTAATGTCTTTACTGTTTTGAAACCTCTGTATGTGTAATGTCTACTGTTAATTTTTGTTGTTTTTCACTTTATATATTCACTTTGTATGTTGTCTACCTCACTTGCTTTGGCAATGTTAACACATGTTTCCCATGCCAATAAAGCCCTTGAATTGAATTGAATTGAATTGAATTGTTAGAATATAGACAATATAGACAGTTAGAATGTAGAGGTATAGAATATAGAGAGTTAGAATATAGAGAATATAGAGAGTTAGAATATAGAGAATATAGACAGTTAGAATGTAGAGGTTGTTAGAAAATAGAGAGATGAAGTATAGAGAGTTAGACTGTAGAGAGTTAATATATAGTGAGTTAGAACAAACAGAGGTAAAATATATAGAGTTAATAAAGTAGAGAATATAGAGAGTTAGAAAATAGAGGGTTAAAATATAGAGAGTTAGAATATAGAGACTGAGAATATAGAGGGTTAGAATATAGAGAGTTAGAATATAGAGAGTTAGAATATAGAGAGTTAGAATATAGAGAGTTAGAATATAGAGGTAGAATATAGAGAGTTAGAATATAGAGGTAGAACATAGAGAGTTAGAATATAGAGGTAGAATATAGAGAGTTAGAATATAGAGGACTAGAAAATAGAGAGATAGAACTTAAAGGGTTAGAGCATAGAAAATTAGAATATGGAGAGTTAGAACATAAATATTTAGAATATAGAGGGTTGGAATATAGAGAGTTTGAGTATAGAGAGTTAGAATTTGGAGGTTTAGAATATAGAGGGTTAGATTATAGAGAACATATAGTTTGACCATGGAGTGTTAAAATATATAGTGTTAACATATAAAGATTGAATATAGAGATTTATAATATATAGAGTTAGAATATAGAGAGTTAGAATATAGAGAGTTAGAAAATAGAGAGTTAATAAAGAAGAGAATATAGAGAGCTAGAATATAGAGGGTTAGAACATAGAGAGTTAGAATATAGAGTTCGAATATATAGAGTTAGAATATAGAGAGTTCGAAAATAGAGAGTTAATAAAGAAGAGAATATAGAGAGCTAGAATATAGAGGGTTAGAACATATAGAGTTAAAATGTAGAGAGTTAGAATATAGAGAGTTAAAATGTAGAGAGTTAGAAAATAGAGAGTTAATAAAGAAGAGAATATAGAGAGCTAGAATATAGAGGGTTAGAACATAGAGAGTTAGAACATAGAGAGTTAGAAAATAGAGAGTTAGAATATAGAGAGTTAGAATATTTAGTTTTAGAATATAGAGAGTTAGAATATTTAGTTTTAGAATATAGAGTTAGAATATAGAGGGTTAGAATATAGAGGGTTAGAATATAGAGGGTTAGAATATAGAGAGTTAAAATATGGAGGGTTAGAATATAGAGAGTTAAAATATAGAGGGTTAGAATATAGAGAGTTAAAATATGGAGGGTTAGAATATAGAGAGTTAGATTATAGAGGGTTAGAGTATAGAGAGTTAAAATGTGGAGGGTTAGAATATAGAGGGTTAGAATATAGAGGGTTAGAATACAGAGAGTTAAAATATGGAGGGTTAGAATATAGAGGGTTAGATTATAGAGGATATTGATAGTTTGAACGTGGAGTTTTAGAATATAGAGTGTTTGAATATAGAGACTTAGAATATAGAGAGTTAGAATAAAGATAATAAAAATATAGAGGGTTAATAATATTGAGCACAAGGAGAGTTAGAAGACAGAGAGTTAGAATATAGAGAGATGGAGTATAGAGAGATAGAATAAAGAGTGATAGAATATAGAGAGTTAGAATATAGAGAGATAGAGTATTGAGAGATAGAATAAAGAGTGATAGAATATAGAGAGCTAGATAATACAGAGTTAGAATGTAGAGAACGTAGACAGTTAAAATGTAGTGGGTTAGAATATAGAGAGATATAATATAGATAATATAGAGAGTTAGAATATGGAGAGTTGGAATATAGAGAGTTTATAAAATTGTGAATTTGGACATGGAGAGTTGGAAAATAGAGTTTAGAATATAGTGAGTTAAAATATATAGAGTTAGAATATAGAGAGATAGAGTATTGAGAGATAGAATAAAGAGTGATAGAATATAGAGAGCTAGATAATACAGAGTTAGAATGTAGAGAACGTAGACAGTTAAAATGTAGTGGGTTAGAATATAGAGAGATATAATATAGATAATATAGAGAGTTAGAATATGGAGAGTTGGAATATAGAGAGTTTATAAAATTGTGAATTTGGACATGGAGAGTTGGAAAATAGAGTTTAGAATATAGTGAGTTAAAATATATAGAGTTAGAATATAGAGAATTTGAAAATACAGGGAACCTAGAGGTTTAGAAAATAGGGAGTTTGAATGTAGAGAATATTGACAGTTAGAATATTGAGAGTTAGAAAATGGAGGGTTAGAATATAGAGAGTTAGAATATAGGGAATATAGAGAGTTATACTATAGAGAGTTAATATATAGTGAGTTAGGACATGGAGTGTTAGAATATAAGAGTTAGAAAATAGAGAGTTAAAATATAGATAGTTAGATCATGGAGAGTGAGAATATAGAGAGTTTGAAAATAGAGGGTTAGAATACAGAGAATATAGATAGTTAGAATATGGAGAATTTGAATATAGAGAGAAAATATATAGGGCGATAGATTATGGTGAGTTAGAACCTAAAGAGTTAGAATATGGTGAGTTTGAATATAGAGGGTTAGAACATAGAGAGTTAGAATATAGAGTTCGAATATATAGAGTTAGAATATAGAGAGTTCGAAAATAGAGAGTTAATAAAGAAGAGAATATAGAGAGCTAGAATATAGAGGGTTAGAACATAGAGAGTTTTAGATGATTTAGAGGATTTAGATAGTTAGAATATAAAGCATTTAGATAGTTAGAATATGGAGAGTTAGAATATAGAGGGTTAGAATATAGAGGATTTAGATAGTAAGAATATGGAGAGTTAGAATATAGAAAGTTAGAATATAGAGAATATAGAGAGTTAGAATATGGAGAGTTAGAATAAAGAGAATTCGAATATACAGAGTTAGAATATAGAGAGTTAGAATGTAGAGAGTTAGAATGTAGAGAGCTAGAATGTAGAGAGTTGGAGTATAGAGAGTTAGAATGTAGAGAGTTGGAGTATAGAGAGTTAGAATGTAGAGAGTTGGAGTATAGAGAGTTAGAATGTAGAGAGTTGGAGTATAGAGAGTTAGAATGTAGAGAGTTGGAGTATAGAGAGTTAGAATGTAGAGAGTTGGAGTATAGAGAGTTAGAATGTAGAGAGTTGGAGTATAGAGAGTTAGAATATGGACAGTTAGAATATATAGGTTCAGAAAATAGAGGATTCTAATATATAGAATTTGAATATAGAGAATTTAGATAGTAAGAATATGGAGAGTTAGAATATAGAAAGTTAGAATATAGAAAATATAGAGAGTTAGAATATAGAGAGTTAGAATATAGAGAGTTAGAATATAGAGGATTCTAATATAGAGAATTTGAATATAGAGAATTTAGATAGTAAGAATATGGAGAGTTAGAATATAGAAAGTTAGAATATAGAGAATATAGAGAGTTAGAATATTGAGAGTTAGAATATACAGGGTTAGAATATAGAGAATATAGATAGTTAAAATATGGATTGTTAGAATATAGAGGGATAGAATATAGAGAAAATATAGTAGATAGAATAGTTAGATAGTTCGAATATGGAGAGTTACATTTTATAGAGGGTTATTCCAAGAACACAGGATGATATCCTAGTTAAAATTCCCTATTTTAGGTCAGTTAAGATCACAACTTCATTTTAAGAATGTGAAATGTCAGGATTGTAGTCGAGAGAATGATTTATTTCAGCTTGTATTTCTTTCATCACATTCCCAGTGGGTCAGAAGTTTACATACACTCAATTAGTATTTGGTAGCATTGACTTGAAACTCGGGTGAAACGTTTTGGGTTGCCTTCCAGAAGCTTCCCACAGTAAATTGTGTGGATTTTGGCCCATTGCTCCTGACAGAGATGGTGTAACTGAGTCAGGTTTGTAGGCCTCCTTGCTCGCACACGCTTTTTCAATTCTGGCCACTCCAATACCTTGAATTTGTTGTCCTTTTAAGCCATAATGCCAGAATTTTGGAAGTATGCTTGGGGTCATTGTCCATTTGGAGGACCAATTTGCAACCAAGCTTTAACTTCCTGACGGATGTCTTGCTTCAATATATCCACCTAACTTTCCTACGTCATGATGCCATCTATTTTGTGAAGTGCACCAGTCCATCCTGCAGCAAAGCACCCCCACAACATGATGCTGCCAGCCCTGCGCTTCACGGTTGGGATGGTGTACTTCGGCTTGCAAGCCTCCCCCTTTTTCCTCCAAACATAACGATGGTCATTTTTGCCAAACAGTTCTATTTTTGTTTCATCAGACCAGAGGACATTTCTCCAAAAAGTACAATCTTTGTCCCCGTGTGCAGTTGCAAACCGTCGTCTGGCATTTTTATGGTGGTTTTGGCATTTTTTTATTCGGAAAAATGAGCGAGAATGATCATATAATTTCTGAACATTTGAACACCTTGGCCATGTTCTGTTATAATCTCTACCCGGCACAGCCAGAAGAGGACTGGCCACCCCTCATAGCCTGGTTCCTCTCTAGGTTTCTTCCTACGTTTTGGCCTTTCTCTGGAGTTTTTCCTAGCCACCGTGCTTCTACACCTGCATTGCTTGCTGTTTGGGGTTTTAGCCTGGGTTTCTGTACAGCACTTTGAGATATCAGATGTAAGAAGGGCTATATAAATACATTTGCTTTGATTTGATCTTGTCAGTGGATAGACAGATCTCCTCAGATTTGTTTTTGCGCGCGCATCGGGAGTGAGACCTTTTCTTTCTCTCTTCTATTGAAAAGGCTACCGTCCGGTTTAAAATTATCGATTATTTATTGTAAAAACAACCTGAGGATTGATTATAAAAAAACGTTTGACATGTTCCTACGAACTTTACGGATACTATTTGGAATTTTCGTCTGCCCGTCGTGACCGCATGAGCCTGTGGATTACTGAACAAAACGTGCCACCCAAATGGAGATTTTTGGATATAGAGAGATTCTTTATGGAACAAAAGGAACATTTATTGTTTAACTGGGAGTCTTGTGAGTGCAAACATACGACGATCATCAACGGTAAGTGATTCATTTTATTGCTTTTCTGATTTTCGTGACCAATCTACTTTGCTGCTAGCTGTTTGTAATGTTTTGTCTGCTGAGAGAGCTGTCCTCAGATGATCGCATGGTTTGCTTTCACTGTAAAGCCTTTTTGAAATCTGACATGTCGGATGGATTAACAACAAGTTACGCTGTGTTTTGTTTTATTGCACTTGTGATTTCATGAAAATTAAATATTTTTTTGTAATTTAATTTGAATTTGGCGCCCTGCAATTCACGGGATGTTGACGAAAATGATCCCGCTAAAGGGATCTGAGCGGCAAGAGGTTTTAAATACAATATAGAGGGTAAGAAAAAACAACCTTGAAGAAGAGAATTAGAGACTTTCTCCAAAAAGAGAAACAAAAACTCAATTCAAAAGAGAAACTTTTTTCAATTAACATAATATAGCGAGATACGTACTCTCTGGCTATATATCAAGTTTGAAGGTAAGACCCAGATGCAGACAACGTCGAATAAACAATGGTTTAATAATCCAACAGGGGCAGGCAACAGACAGGTCAAGGCAGGCAGGGGTCAGTAAATCAGAGGTGGGGTCAAAGGTGAAGGCTCAAGGTCAGGGGAAGATGGGGAAGATGGGCAACACCTGGAGGGGGGGGAGAGACAATCACAATGACAGATTAGGCTGTGACATTTTCTGAGCTGGCATTTGGATTTTATTCTTATTTTTGCACTGTCTCTATGCACACTGATTCTCCAACACCCATACAAACACTCACTGCATCATTTCCTCACATACACATAAAATGCACATACATCTAAACTGACTCTACACACACACCTCCTCACATACAATCATCATATATGCTGCTGCTACTCTGTTAGTTATATACTGAACACAAATATAAATGCAACATGCAACAGTTTCTAAGATTTTACTGAGTTACAGTTCATATAAGGAAATCAGTCAGTTTCAATAAATTCATTAGGCCCTGATCTATAGATTTCACATGACAGGGCAGGGGCGCAGCCGTGGGTGGGCCTGGGAGGGCATAGGCCCACCCACTGGGGAGCCAGGTTTGCCAATCAGAATGAGTTTTTCCACACAAAAGGACTTAATTACAGGCAGAAAATAGGCCCACCCACTGGGGAGCCAGGTTTGCCAATCAGAATGAGTTTTCCCTACAAAAGGACTTAATTACAGGCAGAAATACTCCTCATTCACATCAACAGGGCTGTAGTGGAGCGGGTCGAGACTTTCAAGTTCCTTGGTGTCCACATCACCAACAAACTAACATGGTCCAAGCACACCATGACAGTCATGAAGCGGGCACGACAAAACCTATTCCCCCTCAGGAGACTGAAAAGATTTGGTATGGGTCCTCAGATACTCAAAACGTTCCACAGCTGCACCATCGAGAGCATCCTGGTTGCGTCACTGCCTGGTATGGCAACTGCTCAGCCTCCGACCGCAAGGCACTACAGAGGGTAGTGCGAAATGCCCAGTACATCACTGGGGCCAAGCTTCCTGCCATCCAGGACCTCTATACCAGGCGGTGTCAGAGGAAGGCCCTAAAAATTGTCAAAAGACTCCAGCCACCTTAGTCATAGACTGTTCTCTCTGCTACCGCACGGCAAGCGGTACCAAAGAACCAAGTCTAGAACCAATAGGCTTCATAACAGCTTCTACCCCAGAGCCATAAGACTCCTGAACAGCTAATCAAACGGCTAGCCAGACTATTTGCATTGAACCCCCCCCCCCCCCACCCCTTTGTTTTGCCACTGCCGCTACTCTCTGTTTATTATCTATGCACAGTCACTTTACCCCTACCTACACGTACAAATTACCCTGACTAACCTGTAAACGCAAGGACAGGCACACACACATGGCACGCATGCAAAAATGACACACACGGTCGTACGCACACACACACACACACACACACACACACACACACACACACACACACACACAGTCAATGTACACACAGAGTAAACACACACACATTAAATAAACATACAGTACACATACACACACACACAGTAAACACACACTCAAGCAAAACACTGATTCAAAAAGCAATATAGTGTATAATCAGTTGCTTGAAGTTACAGTAAAATTGGTCTAGAATGACCTTTCTACACCTTATCCTTCAGGTTAACGACTCAGAAATAACTGGAGATGCTTAGTTTTTCACTTTCCTCTACAGTATTCATTGATCTGGCCAAGGCTGTCGACTCTGTCAATCACCACATCCTCATCGGCAGACTCGACAGCCTTGGTTTCTCAAATGATTGCCTCGCCTGGTTCACCAACTACTTCTCTGATAGAGTTCAGTGTGTCAAATCGGAGGGTCTGCTGTCCGGACCTCTGGCAGTCTCTATGGGGGTGCCACAGGGTTCAATTCTTGGACCGACTCTCTTCTCTGTATACATCAATGAGGTCGCTCTTGCTGCTGGTGAGTCTCTGATCCACATCTACGCAGACGACACCATTCTGTATACTTCTGGCCCTTCTTTGGACACTGTGTTAACAACCCTCCAGGCAAGCTTCAATGCCATACAACTCTCCTTCCGTGGCCTCCAATTGCTCTTCAATACAAGTAAAACTAAATGCATGCTCTTCAACCGATCTCTACCTGCACCTTCCCGTCTGTCCAACATCACTACTCTGGACGGCTCTGACTTAGGATACGTGGACAACTACAAATACTTAGGTGTCTGGTTAGACTGTAAACTCTCCTTCCAGACCCATATCAAACATCTCCAATCCAAAGTTAAATCTAGAATTGGCTTCCTATTTCGCAACAAAGCATCCTTCACTCATGCTGCCAAACATACCCTTGTAAAACTGACCATCCTACCAATCCTCGACTTTGGCGATGTCATTTACAAAATAGCCTCCAATACCCTACTCAACAAATTGGATGCAGTCTATCACAGTGCAATCCGTTTTGTCACCAAAGCCGCATATACTACCCACCATTGCGACCTGTACGCTCTCGTTGGCTGGCCCTCGCTTCATACTCGTCACCAAACCCACTGGCTCCATGTCATCTACAAGACCCTGCTAGGTAAAGTCCCCCCTTATCTCAGCTCGCTGGTCACCATAGCATCTCCCACCTGTAGCACACGCTCCAGCAGGTATATCTCTCTAGTCACCCCCAAAACCAATTCTTTCTTTGGCCGCCTCTCCTTCCAGTTCTCTGCTGCCAATGACTGGAACGAACTACAAAAATCTCTGAAACTGGAAACACTTATCTCCCTCACTAGCTTTAAGCAACAACTGTCAGAGCAGCTTACAGATTACTGCACCTGTACATAGCCCACCTATAATTTAGCCCAAACAACTACCTCTTTCCCTACTGTATTTTTATTTATTTATTTATTTTGCTCCTTCGCACCCCATTATTTTTATTTCTACTTTGCACATTCTTCCATTGCAAATCTACCATTCCAGTGTTTTACTTGCTATATTGTATTTACTTTGCCACCATGGCCTTTTTTTAACTTTACCTCCCTTCTCACCTCATTTGCTCACATCGTATATAGACTTGTTTATACTGTATTATTGACTGTATGTTTGTTTTACTCCACGTGTAACTCTGTGTTCTTGTATCTGTCAAACTGCTTTGCTTTATCTTGGCCAGGTCGCAATTGTAAATGAGAACTTGTTCTCAACTTGCCTACCTGGTTAAATAAAGGTAAAATAAAATAAATAAAACAGTCTAAGATTTCGTTTTTTTACTATATTTCCTAATATCACTCCCCCCCCCCCCCCCCCCCGTTTACCTAGACGGTATTAGAGCAGCAATTACCTACAGTTGATGGAGTGCCTTCACATTTAACACCTCGCTGCTTCAGTAAAAATAGCCTCTCTGTTCTGCAACCACACTTCCTCCTGGTCCAAACAAAAGGGACTTGTTCCTCTGCCCTCTCTGCCCTGCCAGGTTGAAAGCTGAGCCTGTGTCCCAAATGGCACTGTATTCCCTATGTAAATGCACTACTTTTGACCAGGGTCCATAGGGCTCAGTAACAGGGCTCGTAGGGCAAATAGGGCACCATTTGGGACACACGGTGTGAGTGTGTAGTTGGGTCCCATTGGAAAAACAGGTGTAGTTTAGGTTTCTGTCTCCAGCCAAGGTGTGCGTGCCGTTCCGTACCGTTATTAGCCAGTCAGAAAGACTCTAGCATGCGGAATGAGACTCCTAATTTGAGACCCCTGAATCAGAATACTTTAAACTCTAATTTGCTAAAGCTGGAGAGAGTATATGCACTCTTAATTTGAACTGGTCTGCGAGATGTGAATTTGAATGAATAATCCAGAAAATGTACATGACTTTTCAGTTGCTCAGGTTTCCAATATTGACTTTCCTTCCAAAACCCTCCTCCCTTCCCCTCTCTCTCTCTCTCTCTCTCTCTCTCTCTCTCTCTGTCTCTCTCTCTCTCTCTCTCTCTCTCTCTCTGTCTCTCTCTCTCTCTCCCTCTCCCTCTCTCTCTCTCTCTCTCTCTCTCTCTCTCTCTCTCTCTCTCTCTCTCTCTCTCTCTCTCTCTCTCTCTCTCTCTATCTCTGACTTTCTCTCCCTCTCTCTCTCTCTCTCTCTCTCTATTTCCCCATCTCTGACTTTCTCTCTCTCTCTCTCTCTCTCTCTCTCTCTCTCTCTCTATTTCCCCATCTCTGACTTTCTCTCCAGCTATGCCCAGCATTACCCAGCGATGCCCAGCAATTCCCAGCAAATGCCCAGCGAAATCCAGCAATACCCAGCGATGCCCAGCAAAACCCAGCGATGCCCAGCATTACCCCAGCAATGTCAGCATTACCCAGCGATGCCCAGCAAAACCCAGCGATGCCCAGCATTACTCAGCGACGCCCAGCAAAACCCAGCGATGCCCAGCATTACCCAGCTATCCCCAGCGATGTCCAGCATTACCCAGCTATCCCCAGCGATGTCCAGCATTACCCAGCTATGCCCAGCATTACCCAGCGATGCACAACAAAACCCAGCGATGCCCAGCATTACCCAGCGATGTCCAGCATTACCCAGCTATGCCCAGCATTACCCAGCGATGCCCAGCATTACCCAGCGATGCCCAGCATTACCCAGCTATGCACAGAATTACCCAGCTATGCCCAGCGATGCCCATCAAAACCCAGCGATGCCCAGCTATGCCCAGCATTACCCAGCTATGCCCAGCATTACCCAGCGATGCACAACAAAACCCAGCGATGCCCAGCATTACCCAGCCATGCCCAGCATTACCCAGCTATGCCCAGCATTACCCAGCTATGCCCAGCATTACCCAGCGATGCCCATCAAAACCCAGCGATGCCCAGCATTACCCAGCATTACCCAGCTATGCCCAGCATTACCCAGCGATGCCCATCAAAACCCAGCGATGCCCAGCATTACCCAGCTATGCCCAGCGATGCCCAGCATTACCCAGCTATGCCCAGCATTACCCAGCTATGCCCAGCATTACCCAGCCATGCCCAGCATTACCCAGCTATGCCCAGCATTACCCAGCTATGCCCAGCATTACCCAGCGATGCACAATAAAACCCAGCGATGCCCAGCATTACCCAGCGATGCCCAGCATTACCCAGCTATGCCCAGCATTACCCAGCGATGCACAACAAAACCCAGCGATGCCCAGCATTACACAGCCATGCCCAGCATTACCCAGCTATACCCAGCATTACCCAGCTATGCCCAGCATTACCCAGCTATGCCCAGCAAAACCCAGCGATGCCCAAAAATGTGTTCTGAAGTGTAA
>NC_048569.1:93986826-94059326 GCF_013265735.2 Oncorhynchus mykiss | reverse complement strand
TGGAGAGAGAGAGGAGGGGGTATACAGAGAGAGAGAGAGAGAGAGGAGGGGTTATAGAGAGAGAGGAGGGGGTACAGAGAGAGAGGAGGGGGTACAGAGAGAGATGAGGGGGTATAGAGAGAGAGAGAGAGGATTGGGTATAGAGAGAGAGGATTGGGTATAGAGAGAGAGAGAGAGGAGGGGGTATAGAGTAAGAGAGAGAGAGAGAGAGGAGGGGGTATAGAGAAAGAGGAGGGGGTATAGAGAGAGAGAGAGAGAGAGAGAGAGAGAGAGAGGAGGGGGTATAGAGAGAGAGGAGGGGGTATAGAGAGAGAGAGAGAGAGAGAGCGAGGGGAGGGGGTATAGAGAGAGAGGAGGGGGTATAGAGAAAGAGGAGGGGGTATAGAGAGAGAGAGAGAGAGATAGAGAGAGAGGAGGTATAGAGGGAGAGGAGGGGGTACAGAGAGAAAGGATGGGGTATACAGAGAGAGGAGGGGGTATACAGAGAGAGAGGAGGGGTTATAGAGAGAGAGGAGGGGGTACAGAGAGAGAGGAGGGGGTACAGAGAGAGAGGAGGGGGTATAGAGAGAGAGAGAGGAGGGGGTATAGAGAGAGAGAGAGAGAGGAGGGGGTATAGAGAGAGAAGAGGTGGTATAGAGAGAGAGAGAGGAGGGGGTATAGAGAGAGAGAGAAGAGGGGGTATACAGAGAGAGAGAGGAGGGGTTATAGAGAGAGAGGAGGGGTTATGGAGAGAGAGGAGGGGGTACAGAGAGAGATGAGGGGTTATAGAGAGAGAGAGAGGAGGGGGTATAGAGAGAGAGAGAGAGAGGAGGGGGTATAGAGAGAGAAGAGGTGGTATAGAGAGAGAGAGAGGAGGGGGTATAGAGAGAGAGAGAAGAGGGGGTATACAGAGAGAGAGAGGAGGGGTTATGGAGAGAGAGGAGGGGTTATGGAGAGAGAGGAGGGGGTATACAGAGAGAGAGAGGAGGGGTTATAGAGAGAGAGGAGGGGGTACAGAGAGAGAGGAGGGGGTATAGAGAGAGAGGGGGGATTTGGTATAGAGAGAGAGAGAGAGAGGAGGGGGTATAGAGAGAGAGGAGGGGGTACAGAGAGAGGGGATGGGGTATAGAGAGAGAGAGGAGGGGTTTAGAGAGAGAGAGAGGGGGGGTATAGAGAGAGAGGAGGGGGTACAGGGAGAGAAGAGGTGGTATAGAGAGAGAGAGAGGAGGGGGTATAGAGAGAGAGAGAAGAGGGGGTATACAGAGAGAGAGAGGAGGGGTTAGAGAGAGAGAGGAGGGGGTATAGAGAGAGAGAGAAGAGGGGGTATACAGAGAGAGAGAGAGGAGGGGTTATAGAGAGAGAGGAGGAGGTACAGAGAGAGAGGAGGGGGTATAGAGAGAGAGGAGGGGGTATAGAGAGAGAGAGGGGATTTGGTATAGAGAGAGAGAGAGAGAGGACGGGGTATAGAGAGAGAGGAGGGGGTACAGAGAGAGAGGATGGGGTATAGAGAGAGAGAGGGGGGGGTTTAGAGAGAGAGAGAGGGGGGGGGGTATAGAGAGAGAGAGAGAAGGGGGTATAGAGAGAGAGAGGAGGGGGTATAGAGAGAGAGGAGGGGGTATAGAGAAAGAGGAAGGGGTATAGAGAGAGAGAGAGAGAGAGAGGATGGGTATAGAGAAAGAGGAGGGGTTATAGAGAGAGAGAGAGAGAGAGAGAGAGAGAGAGAGAGAGAGAGAGAGAGAGAGAGGATGGTGTATAGAGAGAGAGGAGGGGGTTTAGAGAGAGAGAGAGAGAGAGAGGAGGGGGTATAGAGAGAGAGGAGGGGGTACAGAGAGAGAGGATGGGGTATAGAGAGAGAGGAGGGGGTTTAGAGAGAAAGAGAGAGAGATAGGAGGGGATATAGAGAAAGAGGAGGGTTATAGAGAGAGAGAGAGAGAGAGAGAGAGAGAGAGGAGGGGGTACAGAGAGAGAGGATGGGGTATAGAGAGAGAGGAGGGGGTTTAGAGAGAGAGAAAGAGAGAGAGAGGAGGGGGTATAGAGAAAGAGGAGGGGTTATAGAGAGAGAGAGAGAGGAGGGGGTATAGAGAGAGAGGAGGGGGTATAGATAGAGAGAGGGGGGGAGGGGGTAGAGAGAGAGAGAGAGAGAGAGGAAGGGAGGTATAGAGAGAGAGGAGGGGGTATAGAGAGAGGAGGGGGTATAGAGAAAGAGGAGGGGTTATAGAGAGAGAGAGAGAGAGAGAGAGAGAGAGGAAGGGGGTATAGAGAAAGAGGAGGGGGTACAGAGAAAGAGGAGAGGGTATAGAGAGAGAGAGAGAGAGGAGGGGTTATAGAGAGAGAGAGAGAGAGAGAGAGAGAGAGAGAGAGAGAGAGAAAGAGGAGGGGGTATAGAGAGAGAGAGAGAGAGGAGGGGGTATAGAGAAAGAGGAGGGGGTAGAGAGAGAGAGAGAGAGAGAGAGAGAGGGGGTATATAGAGAGAGGGGGTACAAAGAGAGAGAGAGAGAGAGAGAGAGAGAGAGAGAGAGAGAGAGAGAGAGAGGAGGGGGGTATAGAGAAAGAGGAGGGGGTACAGAGAAAGAGGAGAGGGTATAGAGAGAGAGAGAGGAGGGGGTATAGAGAGAGAGAGAGAGAGAGAGAGAGAGAGAGAGAGAGAGAGAGAAAGAGGAGGGGGTATAGAGAGAGAGAGAGAGAGGAGGGGGTATAGAGAAAGAGGAGGGGGTATAGAGAGAGAGAGAGAGAGAGAGAGAGAGGGGGTATATAGAGAGAGGGGGTACAAAGAGAGAGAGAGAGAGAGAGAGAGAGAGAGAGAGAGAGAGGAGGGGGTAGAGAGAGAGAGAGAGGAGGGGGTATATAGAGAGAGAGAGAGAGGAGGGGGTATAAAGAGAGAGAGAGAGAGGGGAGGGGGTATAGAGAGAGAGAGAGAGAGAGAGAGAGAGAGAGAGAGAGAGAGAGAGAGAGAGACCGTTTTCACTGTACAATAGTAGAGGAGTATTGCTTGTATTTACCGTAGGGGTGCATGTGGTCCCCGGGCATCTGTGGAGGGGTGAGTCCCTGTCTAAAGGGTTCCATGTCATATTCCTGCACCCCCAAGGAGGTGGCCTGGGCCAGGGCCTGCATCTGCTGGAGATTGGGGTGGTTGTGTTGGGGGTGGGGGTACAAGCTCAGAGGGTTCAGGTCAGAGGTCAGACCGCCACAGGAGGGCGCTGTGGAGCACAGGAATCACAGGATAGGTCAATCTCAACAAATCAACAATATAACAATTACACGTACTACATAAGCTTACCTTGTGTGTGTGTGTGTGTGTGTGTGTGTGTGTGTGTGTGTGTGTGCGTGCGTGCGTGCGTGCGTGCATGTGTGTGTGTGTTCAGTGACTGCTCATTGGGCACACTGGTTAAATCAAAGTTGTTTCCACGTAATATCAAGTAAATTACGTGGAACCAACGTGGACCAGACGTTGAATTGACCTCTGTGCCTAGTGGGTGGTACAGTACAGTAGTGGGTGGTACAGTAGTGGGTGGTACAGTACAGTAGCGGGTGGTACAGTACAGTAGTGGGTGGTACAGTAGTGGGTGGTACAGTAATGTGTGGTACAGTAGTGGGTGGTACAGTACAGTAGTGGGTGGTACAGTAGTGGGTGGTACAGTACAGTAGCGGGTGGTACAGTACAGTAGTGGGTGGTACAGTAGTGGGTGGTACAGTAATGTGTGGTACAGTAGTGGGTGGTACAGTACAGTAGTGGGTGGTACAGTAGTGGGTGGTACAGTACAGTAGTGGGTGGTACAGTAGTGGGGGGTAGAGTAGTGGGTGGTACAGTACAGTAGTGGGTGGTACAGTAGTGGGTGGTACAGTAGTGGGTGGTACAGTACAGTAGTGGGTGGTACAGTAGTGGGTGGTACAGTAGTGGGTGGTACAGTAGTGGGTGGTACAGTACAGTAGTGGGTGGTACAGTAGTGGGTGGTACAGTAATGTGTGGTACAGTAATGGGTGGTACAGTACAGTAGTGGGTGGTACAGTAGTGGGTGGAACAGTACAGTAGTGGGTGGTACAGTAGTGGGTGGTACAGTACAGTAGTGGGTGCTACAGTACAGTAGTGGGTGGTACAGTAGTGGGTGGTACAGTACAGTAGTGGGTGGTACAGTAGTGGGTGGTACAGTTGTGGGTGGTACAGTAGTGGGTGGTGCAGTACAGTAGTGGGTGGTACAGTAGTGGGTGGTACAGTAAAGTAGTGGGTGGCACAGTAGTGGGTGGTACAGTACAGTAGTGGGTGGTACAGTAGTGGGTGGTACAGTACAGTAGTGGGTGGTACAGTAGTGGGTGGTACAGTAGTGAGTGGTACAGTAGTGGGTGGTACAGTAGTGGGTGGTACGGTACAGTAGTGGGTGGTACAGTACAGTAGTGGGTGGTACAGTAATGGGTGGTACAGTAGTGGGTGGTACAGTACAGTAGTGGGTGGTACAGTAGTGGGTGTTACAGTACAGTAGTGGGTGGTACAGTAGTGGGTGGTACAGTAGTGTGTGGTACAGTAGTGGGTGGTACAGTAGTGGGTGGTACAGTAGTGGGTGGTACAGTACAGTAGTGGGTGGTACAGTAGTGGGTGGTACAGTAGTGGGTGGTACAGTAATGTGTGGTACAGTAGTGGGTGGTACAGTAATGTGTGGTACAGTAGTGGGTGGTACAGTACAGTAGTGGGTGGTACAGTAGTGGGTGGTACAGTAGTGGTTGGTACAGTACAGTAGTGGGTGGTACAGTAGTGGGTGGAACAGTACAGTAGTGGGTGGTACAGTAGTGGGTGGTACAGTACAGTAGTGGGTGGTACAGTACAGTAGTGGGTGGTACAGTACAGTAGTGGGTGGTACAGTAGTGGGTGGTACAGTACAGTAGTGGGTGGTACAGTAGTGGGTGGTACAGTAGTGGGTGGTACAGTAGTGGGTGGTACAGTACAGTAGTGGGTGGTACAGTAGTGGGTGGTACAGTACAGTAGTGGGTGGTACAGTACAGTAGTGGGTGGTACAGTAGTGGGTGGTACAGTAGTGTGTGGTACAGTAGTGGGTGGTACAGTAGTGGGTGGTACAGTACAGTAGTGGGTGGTACAGTAGTGGGTGGTACAGTAGTGGGTGGTACAGTAGTGTGTGGTACAGTAATGTGTGGTACAGTAGTGGGTGGTACAGTACAGTAGTGGGTGGTACAGTAGTGGGTGGTACAGTACAATAGTGGGTGGTACAGTAGTGGGTGGTACAGTACAGTAGTGGGTGGTACAGTAGTGGGTGGTACAGTAGTGGGTGGTACAGTACAGTAGTGGGTGGTACAGTAGTGGGTGGTACAGTAGTGGGTGGTACAGTAGTGGGTGGTACAGTAATGTGTGGTACAGTAGTGGGTGGTACAGTACAGTAGTGGGTGGTACAGTAGTGGGTGGTACAGTACAGTAGTGGGTGGTACAGTAGTGGGGGGTAGAGTAGTGGGTGGTACAGTACAGTAGTGGGTGGTACAGTAGTGGGTGGTACAGTAGTGGGTGGTACAGTACAGTAGTGGGTGGTACAGTAGTGGGTGGTACAGTAGTGTGTGGTACAGTAGTGGGTGGTACAGTAGTGGGTGGTACAGTACAGTAGTGGGTGGTACAGTCTGGGTGGTACAGTAGTGGGTGGTACAGTACAGTAGTGGGTGGTACAGTCTGGGTGGTACAGTAGTGGGTGGTACAGTAGTGGGTGGTACAGTAGTGGGTGGTACAGTAGTGGGTGGTACAGTACAGTAGTGGGTGGTACAGTAGTGGGTGGAACAGTACAGTAGTGGGTGGTACAGTAGTGGGTGGTACAGTACAGTAGTGGGTGGTACAGTAGTGGGTGGTACAGTACAGTAGTGGGTGGTACAGTAGAGTGTGGTACAGTACAGTAGTGGGTGGTACAGTACAGTAGTGGGTGGTACAGTAGTGGGTGGTACAGTACAGTAGTGGGTGGTACAGTACAGTAGTGGGTGGTACAGTACAGTAGTGGGTGGTACAGTAGTGGGTGGTACAGTAGTGTGTGGTACAGTAGTGGGTGGTACAGTAGTGGGTGGTACAGTACAGTAGTGGGTGGTACAGTCTGGGTGGTACAGTAGTGGGTGGTACAGTACAGTAGTGGGTGGTACAGTCTGGGTGGTACAGTAGTGGGTGGTACAGTAGTGGGTGGTACAGTAGTGGGTGGTACAGTACAGTAGTGGGTGGTACAGTAGTGGGTGGAACAGTACAGTAGTGGGTGGTACAGTAGTGGGTGGTACAGTACAGTAGTGGGTGGTACAGTAGTGGGTGGTACAGTACAGTAGTGGGTGGTACAGTAGAGTGTGGTACAGTACAGTAGTGGGTGGTACAGTACAGTAGTGGGTGGTACAGTAGTGGGTGGTACAGTACAGTAGTGGGTGGTACAGTACAGTAGTGGGTGGTACAGTAGAGTGTGGTACAGTACAGTAGTGGGTGGTACAGTACAGTAGTGGGTGGTACAGTACAGTAGTGGGTGGTACAGTACAGTAGTGGGTAATACAGTACAGTAGTGGGTGGTACAGTAGTGGGTGGTACAGTACAGTAGTGGGTGGTACAGTAGTGGGTGGAACAGTACAGTAGTGGGTGGTACAGTAGTGGGTGGTACAGTACAGTAGTGGGTGGTACAGTAGTGGGTGGAACAGTACAGTAGTGGGTGGTACAGTAGTGGGTGGTACAGTACAGTAGTGGGTGGTACAGTAGTGGGTGGTACAGTAGTGGGTGGTACAGTACAGTAGCATACCACTGTGATGTGCTGGCTGTTCTTGCTGCTCTTGTTGCTGCTGCTGTTGCTGCCTTCTGGCCAGTTTCTTCATCTACAATATCAACATAAATATCATTTAATTACAAATACATCTACAATAGCAACATAAATATAATTTAATTACATAAACAGTTACATCTACAATATAATTATACATATTATTTAATTACATAAACAGTTACATCTACAATATAATTATACATATTATTTAATTACAAATACATCTACAATGTCAACATAAATATCATTTAATTACATAGACAGTTAAATCCACAATATAAACAGAAATATAATTTAATTACAAATTTACAGTTACATCCACAATATAAACATAAATATCATTTAATTACAAATACATCTACAATATCAACATAAATATAATTTAACTACATAAACAGTTACATCCACAATATAAACATAAATATAATTTAATTACATATTTACAATTAAATCTACAATATAAACATACATATAATTTAATTACATATACATCTACAATATCAACAGAAATATTATTTAATTAAATCAAATCAAATGTTATTGGTCACATACACATGGTAAGCAGATGTTAATGCGAGTGTAGCGAAATGCTTGTGCTTCTAGTTCCGACAATGCAGTAATAACCAACGAGTAATCTAACCTAACAATTCCACAACAACTATCCTATACACACAAGTGTAAAGGGATGAAGAATATGTACATAAAGATATATGAATGAGTGATGGTACAGAACGGCATAGGCAAGATGCATTAGATGGTATCGAGCACAGTATATACATATGAGATGAGTAATGTAGGGTACGTAAACATAAAGTGGCATAGTTTAAAGTGGCTAGTGATACATGTATTACATAAAGATGGCAAGATGCAGTAGATGATATATACTACAGTATATACATATGTATGTGTTCAGTAGATGATATATAGTACAATATATACATATACATATGAGACATATTACAAATACATCTACAATATAAACATAAACATAATTAATTACATATACAGTTACATCCACAATATAAACATATATATATTTAATTACATAGACAGTTACATCCACAATATAAACATACATATATTTAATTACATAGACAGTTACATCCACAATATAAACATATATATATTTAATTACATAGACAGTTACATCCACAATATAAACATATATATATTTAATTACATAGACAGTTACATCCACAATATAAACATACATATATTTAATTACATAGACAGTTACATCCACAATATAAACATACATATATTTAATTACATAGACAGTTGCATCCACAATATAAACATAAATATAATGAATTACATATTTACAGTAAAATCCACAATATAAACAGATATATAATTGCATTACGTATACATCTACAATATCAACAGAAATATAATTGAATTACACATTTACAGTTAAGTCCTCAATATAAACAGAAATATAATTTAATTACATATTTACAGTTAAATCCACAATATAAACAGAAATATAATTTCATTACATATTAACAGTTAAATCCACAATATAAACAGAAATATAATTTAGTTACATATTTACAGTTAAGTCCACAATATAAACAGATATACAGTCACCTCTCACTCCACAGCCTCTCTCTCAAACCTAGTCTTCATAGGGACATGTTCACTCAGTTGAAACGTATTAAGGGGAAAGAAAAGGACATATTTCATGGACAGAAAACCACACACGCTGCCCGCTGTAAGGAAATACAGCCCTTATCTGGAAGGATCTACGAGTGAGATGTCATCAGTTTCCTGAATAGAGAGATAACCGGAGTGATTTCCAGGTTGGCAGCAGAGCACACTGCCGAAAGAGTTCTGTTATCAGTGGTACACATGAAAGTATCTGGGAGGTAGCAAGTGTGTTGGGGGGGGGGTGCAGGCAGCATCACATTACTGTACCTTGGCTCTTTGGTTTTGGAACCAGACCTGCACGACTCTCACGCTCAGACCGGTCTCCGCTGCCAAGGTCTCCCTTACCTTGGAGAGGAAGGGAAGGACAGAGGGAAGAGAGGGGGAGGGACCGAGGGAGAGGGACAGAGGGAGAGAAGAGGAGAGGGACAGAGAGAGAGAAGAGGAGAGGGACAGAGAGAGAGAAGAGGGACAGAAGGAGAGAAGAGGAGAGGGACAGAGAGAGAGAAGAGGAGAGGGACAGAGAGAGAGAGAGAAGAGGAGAGGGACAGAGAGAGAGAAGAGGGACAGAGGGAGAGAAGAGGAGAGGGACAGAAAGAGAGAAGAGGAGAGGGACAGAGAGAGAGAAGAAGAGAGGGACAGAGAGAGAGAAGAGGAGAGGGACAGAGAGAGAGAAGAGGGACAGAGGGAGAGAAGAAGGGAGGGACAGAGGGAGGGAAGAGGAGTGCGACAGAGAAAGGGAAGGACAGAGGGACAGAAGAGGAGTGCGACAGAGAAAGGGAAGGACAGAGGGAGAGAAGAGAGAGGAAGTAAACGTGATATGACCCTTGTAGTCTACATATCCTAATATAAGGACACTTTCATGACAACTCTTATCAGTACAGCGTAATAACTATAGCTATCAAACCTCAGACCCTTGTGATGAAGACAATAATCAGCTGTTGGAGAGTATTCTGATTGAGGATCCTTTAAAGTACAAACTACACCACCTCTTCTCTTTAGGAGCCCTTTGGTGTACACCTATGCCCTACCTTCCGGCAGGGCTTGGAGGAGACTTCGAAGGATGCTTTGAAGGCCCGTCTCTGGTGGGTGGTCAGAATAGTGCGTGGACGTTTGGGTCGTTTGTGTTCAGGGTCGTCTGCTTCACCGCCACGTCTGCCTGAAGCCTTCACACTGCCCTCATCCCCTTTCTCCTCCTCCTCCTCCTCCTCCTCATCATCACTTTCACCTGCCAAGATAGGACAAATGGAGAAAAAAACCCATATATAACCATTCTGAGACACACACACGCACGCACACACGCACACACGCACACACGGACACGCGCACACACACACACACACACAAACACACACAGAACGTGTACCTGAGTCTGATGAGGTGGGTCTGTCCACTTCCTGGTTGTAGTCTCTAGCACAGAGCAACCGTCCTTCCCTGAGGACACAGCAGTCTCCAGGCCGCAGAAGACAGGAACACATACTGCAGCTGAAACAGGCCAGGTGGAACACTGCAGCTCCAGCATGCATCACTAGCTCTGCAGGGGAGATGGCCTCTGCACAGCCACCACACCTCACTGCAAACAGACTGGAGAGAGAGAGAGAGAGAGAGAGAGAGAGAGAGAGAGAGAGAGAGAGAGAGAGAGAGAGAGAGAGAGAGAGAGAGAGAGTTTAAACCTAAACAAGTTTAAACAATCTAGGTTTCTAGGTTTCAACATAATCTAAGTTTCACTTTCAACGAGCATTGCTATGTAATGACTTTTGTATTGAGCACTTTTTCTGTCTCTACTGCTCTGGTACACTGCTTGAGTGACAGCTCCTCTACCCCAAATAATGGTTCAACACACCACGCTTCCCAGACACAACTTCTCTAGACGAGCTCTCAGAGGTTACTGGAATGTTGCTGAGTCGTTCAGTCAATCAAGACTGCCAGCTTACATACCCCCTCCTTCTCCCCCTCTCCCTCAGACTCTCAGACAAATACCCCCAGAGTGGCGAGTGTGCATCTTAGCGCCTGGCAACCAGCACTGGGGGCTCAGCCTCGGAGACTGTTACCACGGCTGCCGTGTCCGAGGCCGCGCCCCCGGGAGGAGGTAGAAAGGCGCTCCGCATGCCATGGCTCCAGCCAGGGGGGGGGGGGAATCAGGACTCCTGGTGGGAGAGGCTGGGACTGCCGGTCCCGGGAATTATCCCTAAGTCTGCTTAACCTGAGAGGAACTAAAGAAGAGCCAGACCCGAATCAGCAGACGTATTACTCTGCTTTCTGGCAGCCACAGCAGTTTGGGTCTGTCAACCAGGATGGTGCGTCATCAGTTTGGACCTGGGGGTTGTTTTCTGACTTCATAGAACCAAGGGTCACACCAGTGGCGTCTCCATGGAAACATGAGGAGATGACTCGTTTTTTGTCCCTTCGCTAGGGAAGTGGATGCTATGTTTTTGTCTCTTTGCTAGGGAAGTGGATGCTATGTTTTTGTCTCTTTGCTAGGGAAGTGGATGGTGTGTTTTTGTCTCTTTAAATAAGACCAGTCCGAACCGGACCAAAAAACAACATCTGTGGATGTTGAAATCAAGGCCAAGGCGTACGGACCAAATCTTAACCAGATATAGACGTCTGTGATTGGTTAAGATTATTGGTTAAAATGAAGTCCAGTCCAGACCAAACATCTGTGAAAGTTGAAATCAAGGTAGGACCAAATCTGAACCAAACATAGATTAAAACGAGTGCATGTGAATATCTACAGTTAGATCCATTGTCTTATTTTAAGTGGAATTCAAAATATTGAATGTGATATAATGCTTTCTTCATTGACATGTAGATAGATATAAGTGAATGTATATACAGTTGAAATCTGGCCCCCAAAAAACAATGACCAAAATAACAAGTACAGTACCAGTCAAAAGTTTGGACACACCTACTCATTACAAGGTTTTTCTTTATTTTTACTATTTTCTACATTGTAGAATAATAGTGAAGACATCAAAACTATGAAATAACACATATGGAATCATGTAGTAACCAAAAAGGTATAAAACAAATCAAAATATATTTTACATTTGAGATTCTTCAAAGTAGCCACCCTTTGCCCTGATGACACCTTTGCACACTCTTGGCATTCTCTCAACCAGCTTCATGAGGTAGTCACCTGGAATGCATTTCAATTAACAGGTGTGCCTTGTTAAGAGTTAATTGGTGGAATTTCTTCTTAATGCGTTTGAGCCAATCAGTTGTGTTGTGACAAGGTAGGGGTGGTATACAGAAGATAGCCCTATTTGGTAAAATACCAAGTCCATATTATGGCAAGAACAGCTCAAATAAGCAAAGAGAAACAACAGTCTATCCTTACTTTAAGACATGAAGGTCAGTCAATCTGGAAAATTTCAAGAACTTTGAAAGTTTCTTCAAGTGTAGTTGCAAAAACCATCAAGTGCTACGATGAAACTGGCTCTCATGAGGACCACCACAGGAAAGGAAGACCTAGAGTTCGTTACCTCTGCTGCAGACGATACGTTCATTAGAGTTACCAGCCTAAGAAATTACAGCCCAAATAAAAGCTTCACAGAGTTCAAGTAACAGACACATCTCAACATCAACTGTTCAGCGGAGACTACGTAAATTAGGCCTTCATGGTCGAATTTCTGCAAAGAAACCACTACTAAAGGACACCAATAATAAGAAGAGACTTGCTTGGGCCAAGAAACACGAGCAATGGACATTAGACCGGTAGGAAATCTGTCCTTTGGTCTGATGAGTCCACATTTGAGATTTTTGGTTCCAACAACTGTGTCTTTGAAATGCAGAGTAGGTGAACGGATGATCTCTGCATGTGTGGTTCCCACCGTGAAGCATGGAGGAGGTGTGATGGTGTTGTGCTTTGCAAGTGACACTGTCTGTGATTTATTTAGAATTCAAGGCATACTAAACCAGCATGGCTACCACATCATTCTGCAGCAATACACCATCCCATCTGGTTTGCGCTTATTGGGACTATCATTTTTTTTTTCAACAGGACAATGACCCAATACACCTCCAGGTTGTGTAAGGGCTATTTGACCAAGAAGGAGAGTGATGGAGTTTCAAGTGACGGGTCGAGAGTTTCAAGTTCCTTGGTGTCCACATCACTTCCAAACTATCATGGTCCAAACACACCAAGACAGTTGTGAAGAGGGCACGACAACTTTTCCACCTCAGGAGACTGAAAATATTTGGCATGGGACCCCAGATCCTCAAAAAGTTCTACAGCTGCACCATCGAGAGCATCCTGACCAGTTGCATCACCGCCTGGTATGGCAACTACTTGGCACCTGACCATAAGGCGCTACAGAGGGTAGGGCACACTGCCCAGTACATCACTAGGGCCAAGCTTCCTGCCATCCAGGACCTATAGTATATACTAGGCAGTGTCAGAGGAAGGCCCAAAAAATTGTCAAAGACTCCGGTCACCCCAGTCATAGACTGTTCTCTCTGCTACCGCACAGCAAGTGGCACCGGAGCGCCAAGTCGTGGTCCAAAAGGCTCCTTAACAGCTTCTACCGCCAAGCCATAAAACTCCTTAACAGCTTCTACCGCCAAGCCATAAAACTCCTTAACAGCTTCTACCTCCAAGCCATAAGACTCCTTAACAGCTTCTACCGCCAAGCCATAAGACTCCTTAACAGCTTCTACCCCCAAGCCATAAGACTCCTTAACAGCTTCTACCCCCAAGCCATAAGACTCCTTAACAGCTTCTACCCCCAAGCCATAAGACTCCTTAACAGCTTCTACCTCCAAGCCATAAGACTCCTTAACAGCTTCTACCGCCAAGCCATGAGACTCCTTAACAGCTTCTACCCCCAAGCCATAAGACTCCTTAACAGCTTCTACCCCCAAGCCATAAGACTCCTTAACAGCTTCTACCCCCAAGACATAAGACTCCTTAACAGCTTCTACCTCCAAGCCATAAGACTCCTTAACAGCTTCTACCCCCAAGACATAAGACTCCTTAACAGCTTCTACCTCCAAGCCATAAGACTCCTTAACAGCTTCTACCCCCAAGCCATAAGACTCCTTAACAGCTTCTACCCCCAAGCCATAAGACTCCTTAACAGCTTCTACCCCCAAGACATAAGACTCCTTAACAGCTTCCACCTCCAAGACATGACTCCTTAACAGCTTCTACCCCCAAGCCATAAAACTCCTTAACAGCTTCTACCGCCCCCCCCCCCCCCCCCCCAAGCCATAAGACTGCTGAACAACTCAACTAATCAAACGGCCACCCGGACTATTTACATTGACCCCTCACCGCTGCTACTCACTGTTTACTATCTATGCATAGTCACTTTACAAATTACCTCGACTAACCTGATTGATTAGATTTTTTTTTTCAACTTTTGTTTATTTAGTAAATATATTATTAACTCTATTTAAGGGCATGTAAGTAAGCATTTCACGGTAAGGAATACAACACCTGTTGTATTCGGCGCATGTGACAAATATATATTTTTTTGATTTGATTTGATGGCGTGCTGCATCAGATGACCTGGCCTCCACAATCACCCGACCTCAATGGTCGGGATGGTTTGGGATGAGTTGTACCGCAGAGTGAAGGAAAAGCAGCCAACAAGTGCTCAGCATATGTGGGAACTCCTTCAAGACTGTTGGAAAAGCCTTCCAGGTGAAGCTGGTTGAGAGAATGCCAAGCGTGTGCGAAGCTTCATCAAGACAAAGGATGGCTACTTTGAAGAATTTTGTCTAGTACTGTATTTTGTCTAGTACTGTATTTTGTCTAGTACTGTATTTTGTCTAGTACTGTATTTTCAACATTCGTAAAATATGTTTTTTAATTGTCCATACATTATGTATTTTCAGTGTCCGGAAAATACTCATTTTTAAAATTCGGAAAATACTTATTTTCAACTTTAATTCAGAACCGAAAATTAACCTAATTACAACATCTGGAGAATATGTATTTTCAACGTAATTTTGCTTACTGGGTATCTCCTATTGATATTTGCCTACACAGTATGTTCCTGTTGGAACAAGAGGTAGCCCTGAATTGAACATGTTGTTTACTGTTACGAACCAACAACATATAACCCCCAAGTATGACCTCCAAGAATCATGTTTTCACACAAAAACAAAAAAGACAGTCAGACACAGAGGTTAAAATGTCACAGTGGAAAACAGTGGTGGTAAACAGCAACATCCCAAAGCCCTGCATTGCTGAGACTTATTGGTGTTGCTGTGGGGTTGCCGGGGAAACGGTCAAGCTTATTCTAAGGAGCCCATGAGGAGACCGACCCAAGCTGTCTGCCAACCCTTAATGTCTTTGGTATGTGCACTCGTTTTTGCCAAGACAGCACCTATGGCATGGTTCCCCAACTGGCGGCCTACGGGCCGGATTTGGCCCACGGGTGGTTTTTATTTGGCCCCCCAAGTTTTCAGAGCAAGAAAGAAAATGTGTTGGACATGAAATACTGTAAAAGCACCAAGGGCCTAATTTATCAATCATGCATTGGCACAATCTGTACTTAAACCAATGCGTTGGATCATTTCCGCACAAATTGTGAGATTTATCCATATGAACGTTTGAGAGCGTGAGTAAATGTACGCCACGACCATGCGTATGCACAGGGCCAAGTGGTGGAAAAGGGGGAACTGCTTGTCAAGTATAGGCATTTCCTGTCAAGCATAGGCATTTCCTGTCAAGCATAGGCATTTCCTGTCAAGCATTTCCTGATTGACATGCTATATAATTTTACTACATCATTGCATTTGGTACGATCAATAATCCATATCGATTACAGTCATTTGTTAAACTAGAGGTGAAAGTGAAACGGCAGGGTAGCCTAGTGGTTAGAGTGTAGAGGCGGCAGGGTAGCCTAGTGGTTAGAGTGTAGTGGCGGCAGCGTAGCCTAGTAGTTAGCGCGTTGGGCTAGTAACCAGAAGGTTGCAAGTTCAAACCCCTGAGCTGACAAGGTACAAATCTGTCGTTCTGCCCCTGAACTAGGTAGTTAACCCGCTGTTCCTAGGCCGTCATTGAAAATAAGAATTTGTTCTTAACTGACTTGCCTAGTTAAATAAAGGTAAAAATAAACCTTGTGTAAACACTATGAAATAAGTGATACAATGAGAGATGGCTTGACTTGATCTGTTTGGAGAGAGGTAGATTTTAGAGACTGGTGGGACCTTGTTTTGCAGAACGTACAGATTGGCTCAACAAATATGGTTTCCAAAAAAAAAAAACAATCTTATAGGATTTTTTTGCGAGGATTTAAAGACCTACTTTAAAAAAGGCAAACACGTGCCATTCTCATTCAGATCCAAGTGCTATCCACACTCGAGTTGTTGTGCAATGGGCACTTTTGAGCGAGAGCTTGCAGATCGGGCATCTCATAGCCCTCGATGAGCCAATATTTTGGATGCAATAATCAGCTAAGTGAACAGTAACACATACATTTCATATTTTAGTAGACGCTCTTATCCAGAGCAACTTACAGTTAGTGCATTCATCTTAAGATAGTTGTTAGTTTTATTTTATTTAACTAGGCAAGTCAGTTAAGAACAAATTCTTATTTTCAATGATGGCCTACCAGGGAACAGTGGGTTGAATGCCTTGTTCAGAGGCAGAACGACAGATTTTTACCTTGTCAGAGGGATTCGATCCAGCAACCTTTTAGTTACTGGCCCAACACTCTAACCACTAGGCTGCCTTCCTGCTACCTGACTACAGACATAGAAAGTCATTTTTTCCTCAGTAACGTAGCTATGAGTAGAGTCAGAGCTAGAAGGCCGGGGGGTGAGCACAACAGAGCGAGCCGAATAAAGCCTTTTGATTGGTTGTACTCAATCTCTGACACTAGCACCTCTATTTCAGTCTCTGAAATGTTTTTTTTTGGGTTGCCCCGTTGTATTTCATGGTATGGCGTTGTAAATGCACAACGGGCTTTACATATTGGATTTTGACCATTTATGGTTAATTAGTGGTGTTTCGAAATGCAAATAGCCAAGGTGGTGCACGAGCACTGAGGCTGAGAACAATTGGTATTTATCAATGGTTATCTCCTATCGGTGTGCATATGACACTCGTAGGGTTGTTTAATATATATCACTTTTTTTCTATCCGTATGAACATTCTAAATTCCATTTGTAAGTAGTATTTTAGAATAATTTATATGCAATATTGATAAATGAGGCCCCAGGACTTGGAACAATCGAACATGGCCACAGTAAATGTACACACTCAAGGAGACATTAACTAGTGACAAGAACATTACTGAGAGAACAGTCAGCACACTCTCTCTCTCTCTCTCTCTCTGCTATTACGGCCGTGCACTCTGACCACTGTCTGTGTATCAGTCACAAGGCAGCTCTCACTCTCTGTTTCAACCCAGGGGGAAGGTCACTCTGTTCCTTGTGTTCCAGATCCACAGAGACAGACTTCAGTCCAACCATTGTTCTCCAGCGCTCCCAGCCTTACCTCCTCCTGAACCTAACTTTTAGTCCAGACCTCAAGTAGGCATGATGCAGACAGATCCTGTTGCTGTATCAGGTGAACCTGGAGCCAGACCGCGGTGGACACACACACACATGCGTGCACACACACACACACACACACACACACACACACACACACACACACACACACACACACACACACACACACAGAGCCAGTGGATCTGATTAAGATCTGGGGTCTGACCATCAGCCTGCAAACCAACCTACACTCCTAATCTACCTGCTAACTGAACTGTACTCTACTGTACACCCAACCTAATCTACCTGCTAACTGAACTGTACTCTACTGTACACCCAACCTAATCTACCTGCTAACTGAACTCTACTGTACACCCAACCTAATCTACCTGCTAACTGAACTCTACTGTACACCCAACCTAATCTACCTGCTAACTGAACTCTACTGTACACCCAACCTAATCTACCTGCTAACTGAACTCTACTGTACACCCAACCTAATCTACCTGCTGACTGAACTCTACTCTACTATACACCCAACCTAATCTACCTGCTAACTGAACTCTACTGTACACCCAACCTAATCTACCTGCTAACTGAACTCTACTGTACACCCAACCTAATCTACCTGCTAACTGAACTCTACTGTACACCCAACCTAATCTACCTGCTAACTGAACTCTACTGTACACCCAACCTAATCTACCTGCTAACTGAACTCTACTGTACACCCAACCTAATCTACCTGCTAACTGAACTATACTGTACACCCAACCTAATCTACCTGCTAACTGAACTCTACTGTACACCCAACCTAATCTACCTGTTAACTGTACTCTACTGTACACCCAACCTAATCTACCTGCTAACTGAACTCTACTGTACACCCAACCTAATCTACCTGCTAACTGAACTCTACTGTACACCCAACCTAATCTACCTGCTAACTGAACTCTACTGTACACCCAACCTAATCTACCTGCTAACTGAACTCTACTGTACACCCAACCTAATCTACCTGCTAACTGAACTCTACTGTACACCCAACCTAATCTACCTGCTAACTGAACTCTACTGTACACCCAACCTAATCTATCAGGCCATCTATCAGATTAGATACAAGTAAACTAGCCTATAAACGTTTTCTGTAAATACAATCAATTATCTTTCATTCATCTGTATCACCAGTCACAACTTTCACTGCCCATGTCAACTGACTCTACAGCTTTGATTAGTATTGTTGTCTTCAGATCATCAGCAGACAGTGAAAATCAGGCTACTTCTTGACCTGATTCAGTTCAAAACAACCCACGTCATCATCATTCAGTTCCAAGTAGGCCAAGGTTCTGGTTGGTATGCATTACAATAAATAGGAGAACAGTCGGTGAGGTGGGATGAGACCCAGACAGAAACTACAATGTTGGACCAGGGACAATGATGTGTAGCAGAACCCTGGACTGGCCCAGGGACAATGATGTGTATCAGAACCCTGGACTGGCCCAGGGACAATGATGTGTATCAGAACCCTGACCCGGGCCAGGGACAATGATGTGTATCAGAACCCTGGCCCGGCCCAGGGACAATGATGTGTAGCAGAACCCTGGACTGGCCCAGGGACAATGATGTGTATCAGAACCCTGGACTGGCCCAGGGACAATGATGTGTATCAGAACCCTGACCCGGGCCAGGGACAATGATGTGTATCAGAACCCTGGCCCGGCCCAGGGACAATGATGTGTAGCAGAACCCTGACCCGGCCCAGGGACAATGATGTGTAGCAGAACCCTGACCCGGGCCAGGGACAATGATGTGTATCAGAACCCTGGACTGGCCCAGGGACAATGATGTGTATCAGAACCCTGGACTGGCCCAGGGACAATGATGTGTATCAGAACCCTGACCCGGGCCAGGGACAATGATGTGTATCAGAACCCTGGACTGGCCCAGAGACAATGATGTGTATCAGAACCCTGGCCCGGCCCAGGGACAATGATGTGTATCAGAACCCTGGCCCGGCCCAGGGACAATGATGTGTAGCAGAACCCTGACCCGGCCCAGGGACAATGATGTGTAGCAGAACCCTGGCCCGGCCAGTAGCCTAGTTGCTGCCCCAGAAATTCTGAGATCTGATAGGTTGTATCTGAATATATTGATAATTTATAGCAACTCATCAATCTCACCGGAGAAAGCATCCAAGCCAGCAAAACAGCACCCCAGACACTAAGACAGAGTGGCGCAGTTTGCCTCGATTGGATGTTTTCTCTGGTGAAATAGATTCAGCTTCTTGGTCGAGACAGACCCGTGGGGGCAGTACCTGGCATGAGGCCCCCTGCTAATTGGTCAGGTCAGATATCTCACGGTCGAATGGGCGTCATCCCATTGGGCACCTAGGCACCTGGGCACGGGGCTATCCAGATGCCAACGCACGGAATGGCCCCCTCATAGTGGGCACCGTCCCTAAAAGGTTTCACACCCTAAACCCATCGCCTCTCCTGTCAGAATCCCTCTTCCCCACCAACATATGGCTATTTACTGTTCTCTCTCTCCTCCCTCTCTCCTCCCTCTCACCTCCCTCTCACCTCCCTCTCACCTCCCTCTCTCCTCCCTCTCTCCACCTCCCTCTCACCTCCCTCTCTCCTCCCTCTCTCCTCCCTCTCTTCTCCCTCTCTCCACCTCCCTCTCTCCTCCCTCTATCCTCCTTCTCACCTCCCTCTCACCTCCCTCTCACCTCCCTCTCACCTCCCTCTCTCCACCTCCCTCTCTCCCCCCTCTCTCCTCCCTCTCACCTCCCTCTCACCTCCCTCTCTCCTCCCTCTCACCTCCCTCTCTCCTCCCTCTCACCTCCCTCTCTCCTCCCTCTCTCCTCCCTCTCTCCACCTCCCTCTCTCCTCCCTCTCACCTCCCTCTCTCCTCCCTCTCTCCTCCCTCTCACCTCCCTCTCTCCTCCCTCTCTCCTCCCTCTCTCCTCCCTCCACCTCCCTCCTCCTCCCTCACACCTCCCTCTCTCCTCCCTCTACCTCCCTCCACCTCCCTCCACCTCCCTCCACCTCCCTCTCTCCTCCCTCCACCTCCCTCCTCCTCCCTCTCACCTCCCTCTCTCCTCCCTCTCACCTCCCTCTCACCTCCCTCTCTCCTCCCTCTCTCCTCCCTCTCTCCTCAGCTAGCTCCTTTGGCAAAATGTGTAAAACAGCTTGAGATTGTCTAAAAAAACTCCATATTTTTCCCTCAGCCCCATGGGGGGGGGGGGGGGAGGGGGGTGTGCAAAACTGTGCCACGCCACTACCTCCAGCCCTTTCTGTACATGCCAACTGTCTTTCTGTTGTCATTAAACTCTGTGGTCCTTTTTTTTAGGATCTTTATGGCTCAGGAAACATCCCAAACAGCAAAGAGATCACAGCTTGGTCAGAATATGGGATGTGTTGGTGTGTTAGCCTTCAGAGTACCAGCCAATAGCACCAACCAGAGCCATAGCCAACGCTGCAAGGGGATTTCATTTCAATGCACTGTCACTGAGAAGGAGTAAATGAGTGTGATGTTTCCAGTCTCGTCGCTTGGCAGAGAGGCCATCACTAAATTGTTCAGAAATAATGTACGCTGCCTCTGTTTGGGCTTGGCTCTAGTTTAAGTGTGAGATATAGTTTGTGTGTGTGTGTGTGTGTGTGTGTGTTTTGGGAGGAATTTAGGGAGGGGAGGTTTGTGTAAGTGACGCTTTTGAATGGGCCATATGTTGTCCCCAGCTTGCCGTTGCCACACCGATGGGTTTTGATCATTTAACACATTTTGACAATGTGTCAGTTGAGCTCTACCCCAGATCGCGCTGTGTGTGTGTGTGTGTGTGTGTGTGTTCTCCTCTCACATTCCAGGGCCCATGCTGCCCCTTCCTCCTGCAGTCACCTTGTTCTCCAAGAGCTGCGACTCCCGTGCCAAGTTCCCTGGACACTCCCTTTCATACAAACACATACATTCTGCATATATCCCCAGTATCTATCTACTGTATTTATCTACAGTAACTATCTACATTATCTATCTACATTATCTATCTATAGTATCTATCTACATTATCTATCTACAGTATCTATCCCCAGGATCTATCTACTGCATTTATCTACAGTAACTATCTACATTATCTAGCTACATTATCTATCTATAGTATCTTTCTACATTATCTAGCCACATGATCTATCTATAGTATCTACCTACAGTATCTATCTACATTATATATCTACAGTATCTATCCCCAGTATCTATCTACTGTATTTATCTACAGTAACTATCTACATTATATATGTAAAGTATCTATCTACATTATCTATCTACATTATCTATATACAGTATCTATCCCCAGTATATATCTATTGTATTTATCTACAGTAACTATCTACATTATATATCTATAGTATCTTTCTACATGATCTATCTACATTACCTATCTACATTATCGATCTATAGTATCTACAGTTGAAGTCGGAAGTTTACATCCACTTAGGTTGGAGTCATTAAAACTCCACAAATTTCTTGTTAACAAACTATAGTTTTGGCAAGTCGGTTAGGACATCTACTCTGTGCATGACACAGACAGATTATTTAACTTATAATTAATTCACTGTATCCTAATTCCAGTGGGTCAGAAGTTTACATACACTAAGTTGACTGTGCCTTTAAACAGATTGGAAAATTCCAGAAAATTATATAATGGCTTTAGAAGCTTCTGATAGGCTAATTGACATCATTTGAGTCAATTGGAGGTGTACCTGTGGATGTATTTCAAGGCCTACCTTCAAACCCAGTGCCTCTTTGTTTGACATCATGAGAAAATCAAAAGAAATCAGCCAAGACCTCAGAAAAAATTGTAGACCTCCACAAGTCTAGTTCATCCTCAGAAGCTATTTCCAAATGCCTCTGAAGGTACCACGTTCATCTGTACAAACAATAATACCAAGTATAAACACCATGGGACCACGCAGACGTCATACCGCTCAGGAAGGAGATGCGTTCTGTCTCCTAGAGATGAACGTACTTTGGTGCGAAAAGTGCAAATCAATCCCAGAACAACAGCAAATGACCTTGTGAAGATGCTGGAGGAAACAGGTACAAAAGTATCTATATCCACAGTAAAACGAGTCCTATATCGACATAACCTGAAAGGCCACTCAGCAAGGAAGAAGCCACTGCTCCAAAACCGCCATAAAAAAGACAGACTACGATTTGCAACTACACATGGGGGCAAAGATCATACTTTTTGGAGAAATGTCCTCTGGTCCGATGAAACAAAAATAGAACTGTTTGGCCATAATGACCATCGTTATGTTTGGAAGAAAAATGGGGAGGCTTGCAAGCCGAAGAACACCATCCCAACCGTGAAGCACTGGGGTGGCAGCATCATGTTGTGGGGGTGCTTTGCTTCAGGAGGGACTGGTGCCCTTCACAAAATAGATGGCATCATGACAAAGGAAAATTATGTGGATATATTGAAGCAACATCTCAAGACATCAGTCAGGAAGTTAAAACTTGGTCGCAAATGTGTCTTCCAAATGGACAATGACCCCAAGCATACTTCCAAAGTTGTGGAAAAATGGCTTAAGGACAACAAAGTCAAGGTATTGGAGTGGCCATCACAAAGCCCTGACCTCAATCCCATAGAAAAATTGTGTGTGCGAGCAAGGAGGCCAACAAATCTGACTCAGTTACACCAGCTCATTCTGGAGGAATGGGCCAAAATTCACCCAATTTATTGTGGGAAGCTTGTGGAAGGCTACCCGAAACGTTTGACACAAGTTAAACAATTTAAAGGCAATGCTACCAAATACTAATTGAGTGTATGTAAACTTCTGACCCACTGGGAATGTGATGAAAGAAATAAAAGCTGAAATAAATCATTCTCTCTACTATTATTCTGACATTTCTTAAAATAAAGTGGTGATCCTAACTGACCTAAAACAGGGAATTTTTACTAGGATTAAATGTCAGGAATTGTGACTGAGTTTAAATGTATTTGGATAAGGTACATTATCTATCTAGATTATCTATCTACATGATCTATCTATAGTATCTATCTACATTATCTATCTACATTATCTATCTATAGTATCTATCTACATTATCTATCTACATTATCTATCTACATTATCTATCTACAGTAGCTATCTACATTATCTATCTATAGTATCTATCTACATTATCTATCTACATTATCTATCTACATTATCTATCTACAGTAGCTATCTACATTATCTATCTATAGTATCTATCTACATTATCTATCTATAGTATCTATCTACATTATCTATCTATAGTATCTATCTACATTATCTATCTACAGAATCCATCTACAGTTTTTTTTTTTTTATTAAATTTATTTTACCTTTATTTAACTAGGCAAGGCAGTTAAGAACAAATTCTTATTTTCAATGACGGCCTAGGAACAGTGGGTTAACTGCCTGTTCAGGGGCAGAACGACAGATTTGTACCTTGTCAGCTCGGGGATTTGAACTTGCAACCTATCTAGCTATAGTAGCTATCTACATGATATATCTACATTCTCCAACTACATTATCTATCTACAGTAACTATCTACAGTATCTATCTACAGTAACTATCTACAGTAACTATCTACAGTATCTATCTACAGTATCTATCTACAGTATCTATCTACAGTAACTATCTACAGTATCTATCTACAGTATCTATCTACAGTAACTATCTACAGTATCTATCTACAGTAACTATCTACAGTATCTATCTACAGTATCTATCTACAGTAACTATCTATAGTAACTATCTACAGTATCTATCTACATTATATATCTACAGTATCTATCTACAGTAACTATCTACAGTAACTATCTACAGTAACTATCTACAGTATCTATCTACAGTAACTATCTACAGTAACTATTTACATTATCTATCTACAGTAACTATCTATAGTAACTATCTACAGTATCTATCTACAGTATCTACCTACATTATATATCTACAGTATCTATCTACAGTAACTATCTACAGTAACTATCTACAGTATCTATCTACAGTAACTATCTACAGTAACTATTTACATTATCTATCTACAGTAACTATCTATAGTAACTATCTACAGTATCTATCTACAGTATCTATCTACAGTAACTATCTACAGTATCTATCTACAGTAACTATCTACAGTATCTATCTACAGTAACTATCTACAGTAACTATCTACAGTATCTATCTACAGTAACTATCTACAGTATCTATCTACAGTAACTATCTACAGTATCTATCCACATTCTCCTTTTTTTTTTAATTCAGAACTATTTAGCATGAACTTTTTGTTTTTATTTCAAGCATTGATTAAATGAAATATATTTTTGCATCTTCGCCTCCTTGATTTATTTCCTTTTGATGGTTCGAGTACCTCGGTTATTCTACACACGTAGACCTACTGCAGCAACACAGCTCCACAAAGACCCTGACATACAGTAGTAACACAGAGAGAGAAGACCCTGACATACAGTAGTAACACAGAGAGAGAAGACCCTGACATACAGTAGTAACACAGAGAGAGAAGACCCTGACATACAGTAGTAACACAGAAAGAGAAGACCCTGACATACAGTAGTAACACAGAGAGAGAAGACCCTGACATACAGTAGTAACACAGAGAGAGAATACCCTGACATACAGTAGTAACACAGAGAGAGAAGACCCTGACATACAGTAGTAACACAGAGAGAGAAAACCCTGACATACAGTAGTAACACAGAGAGAAGACCCTGACATACAGTAGTAACACAGAGAGAGAAGACCCTGACATACAGTAGTAACACAGAGAGAGAAGACCCTGACATACAGTAGTAACACAGAGAGAGAAGACCCTGACATACAGTAGTAACACAGAGAGAAGACCCTGACATACAGTAGTAACACAGAGAGAGAAGACCCTGACATACAGTAGTAACACAGAGAGAGAAGACCCTGACATACAGTAGTAACACAGAGAGAGAAGACCCTGACATACAGTAGTAACACAGAGAGAGAAGACCCTGACATACAATAGTAACACAGAGAGAGAAGACCCTGACATACAGTAGTAACACAGAGAGAGAAGACCCTGACATACAGTAGTAACACAGAGAGAGAAGACCCTGACATACAGTAGTAACACAGAGAGAGAAGACTCTGACATACAGTAGTAACACAGAGAGAGAAGACCCTGACATACAGTAGTAACACAGAGAGAGAAGACCCTGACATACAGTAGTAACACAGAGAGAGAAGACCCTGACATACAGTAGTAACACAGAGAGAGAAGACCCTGACATACAGTAGTAACACAGAGAGAGAAGACCCTGACACACCACAAATAGACTAAAGAAATGTCATCAGTGAAATTAAACATTTCTCCAAACCTCTTCCCAAATGTTTATTGGCACACACACACTCCGACACACACTCCGACACACACTCCGACACACACTCCTACATGTCAAGGACAAAGCTTGGGATGCAGGCAGGCTGTGAAAGCGGGGTGGGTGTACAGAGTGCAGCGGGCCTGACAGGTGCCATCGTGGCTCCAGGTGCAGCTCTACTGAATTTCAGCTATACTGAACTCTTATAATTTCACATTCCCCTGTTCTTATCTATGGACACGAAGTCTACGTGAGTGAAACTGGGTTTGTTCCTTTACTGACATGGAATTGCTAACATTCTCTTATCTGACAGTATTTATACCCAGTATCGATCTACATTATATATCTACCGTATCTACACCCAGTATCTATCTACATTATATATCTACCGTATCTATACCCAGTATCTATCTACATTACATATCTACAGTATCTATACCCAGTATCTATCTACATTATATATCTACCGTATCTATACCCAGTATCTATCTACATTATATATCTACCGTATCTATACCCAGTATCTATCTACATTATATATCTACAGTATCTATACCCAGTATCTATCTACATTATATATCTACCGTATCTATACCCAGTATCTATCTACATTATATATCTACAGTATCTATACCCAGTATCTATCTACATGATCTATCTACATTATCTATACCCAGTATCTATCTACATTTCTACATTATATATCTACAGTATCTATCCCCAGTATCTATCTACATTATATATCTACCGTATCTATACCCAGTATCGATCTACATTATATATCTACAGTATGTATACCCAGTATCTATCTACATTATATATCTACAGTATCTATACCCAGTATCTATCTACATTATATATCTACCGTATCTATACCCAGTATCTATCTACATTATATATCTACAGTATCTATACCCAGTATCTATCTACATGATCTATCTACATGATCTATCTACATTATCTATACCCAGTATCTATCTACATTTCTACATTATATATCTACAGTATCTATCTACATTATCTAGCTACATTATATATCTACAGTATCTATCCCCAGTATCTATCTACAGTATCTATCCCAAGTATCTATCTACATTATCTATCAACATTATATATTTACAGTATCTATCCCCAGTATCTATCTACAGTATCTATCCCCAGTATGTATACCCAGTATCTATCTACATTATATATCTACCGTATCTATACCCAGTATCTATCTACATTATATATCTACAGTATCTATACCCAGTATCTATCTACATGATCTATCTACATTATCTATACCAAGTATCTATCTACATTTCTACATTATATATCTACAGTATCTATCCCCAGTATCTATCTACATTATATATCTACCGTATCTATACCCAGTATCTATCTACATTATATATCTACAGTATCTATACCCAGTATCTATCTACATGATCTATCTACATTATCTATACCCAGTATCTATCTACATTTCTACATTATATATCTACAGTATCTATCTACATTATCTAGCTACATTATATATCTACAGTATCTATCCCCAGTATCTATCTACAGTATCTATCCCAAGTATCTATCTACATTATCTATCAACATTATATATTTACAGTATCTATCCCCAGTATCTATCTACAGTATCTATCCCCAGTATCTATCTACAGTATCTATCCCCAGTATCTATCTACATTATATATCTACAGTATCTATACCCAGTATCTATCTACATTATCTAGCTACATTATATATCTACAGTATCTATCCCAAGTATCTATCTACAGTATCTATACCCAGTATCTATCTACATTATCTAGCTACATTATATATCTACAGTATCTATCCCAAGTATCCATCTACATTATCTATCAACATTATATATCTACAGTATCTATCCCCAGTATCTATCTACATTATCTATCAACATTATATATCTACAGTATCTATCCCCAGTATCTATCTACATTATCTATCAACATTATATATTTACAGTATATATCCCCAGTATCTATCTACAGTATCTATCAACATTATATATCTACAGTATCTATCCCCAGTATCTATCCCCAGTATCTATCCCCAGTATCCATCTACATTATCTATCCCCAGTATCTATCCCCAGTATCTATCTACATTATCTATCCCCAGTATTTATCCCCAGTATCTATCTACAGTATGTATCCCTTGTATCTATCAATATTATATATCTAGAGTATCTATCCCCAGTATCTATCTACATTATCTATCCCCAGTATCTATCCCCAGTATCTATCTACATTATCTATCCCCAGTATCTATCCCCAGTATCTATCCCCAGTATATATCTACAGTATGTATCCCTTGTACCTATCAACATTATATATCTAGAGTATCTATCCCCAGTATCTATCTACATTATCTATCAGCATTATATATTTACAGTATCTATCTCTCTGCAGACATTCTCTTATCTGAAAAATGGAATAAATGTAACTGGTATTTGATGCTTTAGCCACAATGCACAAGAACAGTAGCACACCCATCCCCCTCAAACCCCTCATCCTTCACCCATCCCCCTCATCCTTCACCCATCTCCCTCAAACCCCTCATCCTTCACCATTCACCCTCAAACCCCTCATCCTTCACCCATCCCCCTCAAACCCTTCATCCTTCACCATTCACCCTCAAACCCCTCATCCTTCACCCATCCCCCTCAAACCCCTCATCCTTCACCCATCCCCCTCAAACCCCTCATCCTTCACCATTCACCCTTCTCACCCTTCAAACCTCCACACCCTTCACCCCCCTACCCTTCACAGCCTCCACACCATTCACCCTTCTCCCCCGTCACACCTCCACACCCTTCACCCCCTACCCTTCACACCTCCACACCCTTCACCCCCTACCCTTCACACCCTCCCCATCCTTCACCCTTCACACCATTCACCCTTCTCCCCCTTCACACCTCCACACCCTTCACCCCCCTACCCTCCTCACCCTCCTCACCCCTCCACATCCCTCCTCACCCCTCCTCACCCTCCACACCCCTCCTCACCCCTCCACATCCCTAACCCCTCACCCACCTCACTGGGCTACTGGCTCCTAAGAGAACAATAGCGATAAGAGACTGTCTTTAGGGGGTGGAATCCCCTGCCTGCTCCCTATCCCCCAAGCTCTGTTTCTAGCTTCAACACATTCCTACGGACCTGGGAAGACATCCGTTAGAGGCCACATAAACTATTGAAGAACATCGGTGTTCAAAGCAAAAAGGGGAAAGTTTTGTTAAAGGAGAAGTAGTCTATGTGATCATGTTATATTATGGAAACAAATGACAAACAAAAAAATGGCAATAAAACAAAGTTACAATTATATTCCTCTAAATTTTATTTTTATTTTTATGTAGACCTATGTGGAAATTCGACTTGTTTTGAACGAACCAAGTAGACCTAGGGCCATGCCATACTCCAGATTAAAAAAAAGAGAAACTTTTCGATCATGATGAGATATCAACCTTTCCCCGCACGGTGATTAAATCTAAACCAACACTTACTTGGCATAGTCGCGCTTGCAGTAAAGTTTCTGGTCCCGGAGAAAGCACGTGTTCTGGAGCGGATCGCCACACGCCACGCACCGGACGCATTGCTCGTGCCATAGGCCATCGATGACGCTAAGCAGGTACTTGTCATGGATGAGGCGGTGGCATCCCACACACACGGTTGGTGTCAAATCTACCCCAGAAAATAAGACAATAACGTTTGGATAATTAGTCCAACATAAAATCCTGATGTTTATTATATCGAAATATGTGTAGTGTTGAATCAGTAATTATTTAAAAAGACTAAAACGTAAAGCATTATATATTTAATCAATTTCAATATAAATGTTGACTCACAATTTTCTAGGATAGAATACATATTAGGCTCAACAAATACGTAATTTAAACATTAAACATGTAAATATTATCTACAGTGACCGGCTGTAAAAATATATATGCGTCACAACTTTGCTGCGAAAATATTTTATGGACGTGATAATTGCAGTCTATTTTAACAAGTCGTTTTTAATAAGTCGATTTTAACAAAACAAAAAAAATTAAAAGTCATGCATGCAATGTTTTTAAAGTGATTTTTATTATTGCTAGTTTTTTTGTTAAACCTATTCAATTCCGTAGTTGCCTATACTCACCAAGGACAGATGCAGGATATCCTTCCCCCATAGTTTCATCCAACAAAGTTCTGCGAGGAGAACATAATTGTCAGCCTTGTGGAATTATATATATATCCTTCTTGAGATGTCAATCATTGATTGAGTTTTATTTAATAAAATAAAAAAAATTGCTGTTGAGTTCATAGGTCGAACTCAAATCAAATCAACGTTTAGGCCTATTGGTCGTATACACAGTCTTGCAGATGTTATCTCAAGCGCTGTGAAATGGTTATATTTCCTGCTTCAACAATGCAGCAATATCTAGCAATATAATACACACATAATCCAAACGTTATGAACAAGAAATGAAGACATATTAGAATGAGCAATGACAAAAACGAGCAAGTCAGTGTCCGAAATATAAATATATATGTAAACCAATGTGAACGGTGTGTATAGACTGCATATGAAAACTGGAATACACCCGGAAATAGAAATCAAATAGGTTAAATAAAAATAAAGCATTTGACATTACCAGGATGTTCTTCTGTTTATGTCGATATTTTAGAATCTATTTTCTGATATATTCCATTCTTATCTCTTCTGGATTGATGCCCTGGTCGAGTTGGATGAAGAAGACAGAAGAAAACTTTCCCAGCCGACTCGAGCGTTTCCAATTCCTCTTCTTTAGTGCTGCTCCTCGTTATTGAGCATTTATCTATCAATTCACCTATTAGTCCGAGACAGAGAGACAGAAGGAGACAGAAAGACAGACAGAGAGACAGAGAGAGAGAGAGGGACAGAGAGAGAGAGCGATGCGTTTAATAAAGCACCTACACAGTGTTAGTGTTCGCTCTCTCTCCATCACTTTTCCTTCGACCCCCATCTCCGTCTCAGACTCCATGCGCACCCTGGCAAGTTCCTCACAGCAGTATGTTATACCAAGTTAATACCAGCACATACCAGCACAAGCTTAAAGACTATACATGACTTACTTTCATTAAAAAATAAAACGCCTAATGCCTATGTGAAACTAGAATAAAATGATAATTTTACAAAACAGAATATAAAATAAAAACTATTGACTTATAACATCACCCATGTATTATGCTTATTCAGGACATTTGATTCATTTACGGTGACACATTTGTCATCTAAAATTATATTTGATATTGAAGATTGAACCTATAAGCCTAAAGCTGTTCAATATTGTCCTTTCATGTCTACTTTTCGATAGGAAAATATTTCTCAAAACACGGTGGTATGTCTTGCAGTTTGCTTCTTGTTTTAAGGCTACTGAATAATTTAAATGTAGCCTAGGCTAAAACTTATCTTAATACATTAGGATACCATTTGATTATCTTGATGCAGGCTACAAACATTATTTATGGGCTAATTTACATTATTAGGCTGGTCCTTTTTTATTTTCATCCCATGTAATCGCTATTCTCGGGAAATGAAAACGAAACAATAATGGTTAAAAATAATAATAGCTACATTTGTTCCTTGGGCCAAAGGGGTCATATAGAAATTATCGCATATTTCCATTCTACTACAATGTGAGCATACAAAATTCAGTATCGACAATAAAAATCGTCCAAAAACGAAGCTGGAGAAATGTAGATAAACGCCTGAACTCGACAGGTAGCCTAGAGGCAACGCTCACCAGTGGCCCGGCCGGGTGTATCACCTCGCCTGCCAGCCATCCCGGAGTCCCACCGGTGGTGGGGAGACCAGGATCACGGAAGCTTTCCCAGTCACATCTCACCCACGTTCAACTTAATTCGGAGGATTCTGTTCTTTATACATTCCTCTGTTCTTTGCATAATATATTAGTTTATATTGGACGTCTTCCTCTATCGTTTAAATACAAAACACAGCACATTGTCAGCTTCTACAGCTGAGAACACGCGTATGGCATTTAAGCCATGAACAGCGCCTGACAGGCAGCCTGTCTCCCAGGCATGCAGCCCCCCAAGACCAGTGCCAATCACATGCAAGGAACAACGAGCCATAGAGCCACATTCAAACAAAGCCAGAAAGCTAAAGGGAACAAATGTAATATGACTAGCATCTTTAAAAATTAAGGAAACTTTATAATCATATATCACTGATATTATATCAGACTGATTTGTTGTAGATGAACAATAGTTAGCTAGGCAGTCTTGTTAGCTAGCTAGCTAGTTATCTATGCTAGTTGTTATCTTGCGTAACAGATATGCTTATAATTATAAGGGACACTTTATGTTTTGTGGATACTATTTACATTTACAGAGCTCTATTCCTGACAGGCTGATCAGATTAGCTTTAAGCCTCAGACCTTGATAAGATTCAATAGCAGCCTCAGAAGCGGATACATTTAGATGCTGCCTTGTAGGATGTTTCATGAGCAAATCTCCATGCAGGCATATTAACAGTCAAAGTGCCTTATAGGCTGATTCATGTGGTTCCTTGTTGACTGAATTAACCCCTTCCCTCCTCTATGCCAGCTCCCTGTGCCGCTCCAGACTAGCTAGGTCTCTAGGCAGCATGACTGTAGTGGCCAGCGACAGACAGCCAGTGTGCTGCGAGCCCAGTGGCTTCCATAGAGGCACCGCCATCAACACAGAGAACGCAGGCAACCCAGCCAGCACAGGCAACCTGCCCAACCTAAACATGCCGAAAGCCTCTCAGAAGGAAAGCCCACCTATAGCCCCTCCTCAATCCCTTTCTCTGGGCTCAACCTCACTCTCTCCTACTCTGTGGGTCCCATTGTTCTACAAGGGTATTCACATAACCCTTTTCTTTTCTCTTTTTAATGTCTCTCCTAACAGACACACTGTGTCCAAAGGATGGAAACCTCTATGTTCTTTACAATCAGTTTACTTTATGAGACTATGGTATCTATTTCCCTTCTCTCTCTCTCTCTCTCTCTCCTCAGACTCACTGCTCTGTTCTACGCTTGTTGTGTTTGTGTGCTAGAATAGTTTCCCACATGTCCTGTATTCAAATTAGAATGGACAGACTGCATGCATTTACAATAACTCTTGTATATTGTGTCATTCTTCAGGGTCTTTAATGAAAATCAAACAACGTAGTACTATTGAGGCTTTTGCTGTGTTTGACCTGCATGTCCCATATCTCTCTCCCTGGGTGTAACTGTGTGCCTTTTGTCCCTTCAGGCACTCCATACCCAAAGCTAGAATTCCTCTACAGTGCTCAGGCTAGGGGGGGGGGGGGGGGGGGTTTATCTTTCTTTCAGCTCCTGCAAATTGAGATTCTTGTCTATTGTTAATTTAAGGGATGATGTTGATGAAGAAATCTGATTGTCTCTAATTGTGAATGGGAAGGACGAGTTATCGGTTCGTTTGGAATTAATATGCCACAAGTGTCACGTCCTGACCTTAGTTCCTTTTTTTATGTCTCTGTTTTAGGTTGGTCAGGGCGGCGTGAGTTTGGGTGGGCATTCTATGTTGTGTTTTCTAGGTTTTTTATGTCTATGTGTTTGGCCTGGTATGGTTCCCAATCAGAGGCAGCCTGGCAATCGTTGTCTCTGATTGAGAACCATACTTAGGCAACCTGTTTTCCCACTATGATTTGTGGGTAGTTGTTTTCTGTGTCTGTGGTTTCCATACAGAACTGTTTCGGGTTTTCATTTACATTTCTCTTGGATTTTTGTATTCCGTGTTCAGTTTAATAAATACATTATGGACACTTACCACGCTGCGCATTGGTCCGATATTTCTTACTTCTCGTCAGAGGAAGAAGATGATCGTTACAACAAGACACTTCTTGTTTATATTTCACTGTTTTTTATCATGGAACAGAAGTTTAACATGAAGTGGGAGTGTCTTAAAATGGCCCTATTCTCTGTATAGTACATTACTAGTCCTGACCAGAAGTAGTGGGAATAGAGGGTCATTTCAGGTGTACACTCTCATTGCTTGATTGTTTACCTACTAGTAGAAGGATGCCAACCCATACTGATCTTGAACCGTAAGACTAAAATGTAAATCTGATTGTTGATGGAGGTCCTTCTGAGCTAGGCAATTCTCAGATATCTTAACCTTTGTATGACATGGATCAGTTCATGGATCAGTTCATGGATCAGTTCATGGATCAGTTCATGGATCAGTTCATGGATCAGTTCATGGATCAGTTGTTTGGAAGTTGAGATGTTTTGTAGATTAAATCATTTGTGAAAAGCCAAGTTCAAGTCATCCCTCTAGAGAACAAGCACAATGTCTACTGTAGGAGGTATGCTCTTCTGGGCCTGCAGCCTCGAGAGGGTTAACACATTTAAATGTCTACTGTAGGAGGTATGCTCTTCTGGGCCTGCAGCCTCGAGAGGGTTAACACATTTAAATGTCTACTGTAGGAGGTATGCTCTTCTGGGCCTGCAGCCTCGAGAGGGTTAACACATTTACATGTCTACTGTAGGAGGTATGCTCTTCTGGGCTGGCAGCCTCGAGAGGGTTAACACGTTTAAATGTCTACTGTAGGAGGTATGCTCTTCTGGGCCGGCAGCCTCGAGAGGGTTAACACCTTTAAATGTCTACTGTAGGAGGTATGCTCTTCTGGGCCGGCAGCATCGAGAGGGTTAACACCTTTAAATGTCTACTGTAGGAGGTATGCTCTTCTGGGCCGGCAGCATCGAGAGGGTTAACACATTTAAATGTCTACTGTAGGAGGTATGCTCTTCTGGGCCGGCAGCATCGAGAGGGTTAACACCTTTAAATGTCTACTGTAGGAGGTATGCTCTTCTGGGCCGGCAGCATCGAGAGGGTTAACACCTTTAAATGTCTACTGTAGGAGGTATGCTCTTCTGGGCCGGCAGCCTCGAGAGGGTTAACACCTTTAAATGTCTACTGTAGGAGGTATGCTCTTCTGGGCCGGCAGCATCGAGAGGGTTAACACCTTTAAATGTCTACTGTAGGAGGTATGCTCTTCTGGGCCGGCAGCATCGAGAGGGTTAACACCTTTAAATGTCTACTGTAGGAGGTATGCTCTTCTGGGCCGGCAGCATCGAGAGGGTTAACACCTTTAAATGTCTACTGTAGGGGGTATTCTCTTCTGGGCCGGCAGCCTCGAGAGGGTTAACACGTTTAAATGTCTACTATAGGGGGTATTCTCTTCTACGAGTATCTTTCAGAATCCTGCAGATAGAAATGCAGTACATAGAATACATTCTACAATGCCACCCTATTAGATAATAGATGGTTTGTCCACATTGTACATTCTCATTTCAATCTGCATGCTGTTTCACTTAACATGCCCCTGGCTTTCTTTCTGTCTCCTGTGGAGCTTCTAGTCGGTTGTCTTTTTTCGTTGAGCTGCTGTACTTAAACTGGAAATAAGTAATTTGATAGACTGAAAACAATGAATTTGTACTTTGCAAATATTGTTGCACTTGTTTTGATGAACCATACTATCAGATGGTAATCAGCATTTACATACAAGATGGTCCTAAAGGGGCTGTCTAATCTCATTCATGATTATCACGCACTAAATATCTACTCAGAGCACATGGAATACAGCAGCCTTTTAAAATAAAAATACCCCCACTTATACTCACCATTGTCTTTGACAGTTATTTACTTGGGACCAGATTCAGACATTTGTCATTTATAGAAGCGTGTCGATGTTCCGCGCATGTGCTACACAAGAACCACCGGAATGTTCTGTTCTGTCCATTCACTACTCACCATCACACTTCATTGTACCAGATTAGAGGAACTGAGAACAGGAGCTGGATAGTGGTTGCTGATCATGTACATTTTTCATGAACCAATTATTGGCAAAAGATCTGGTTGGTCAAAAGCCCCACCCCCAAAAATGTGGGCAAAATATCAGAATTAGGCTGCCTGTCTAAAAATGCTGGTCAGACTATACATCTATGAAGTCATCACTGAGGGACATCATGTAAAACAGCCCTAACTGGAACTGGTCAGACTATACATCTATGAAGTCATCACTGAGGGACATCATGTAAAAGAGCAGATCACCTGTTGGGTGTGGACGAACTGTGGCCAATCAACGTGTAGAATCATTAGGAAATGAACAGAAAATGACTGCCGATATTCTGTGCTCTGAGAGGCTGTGCCACTGCTGTTTCAATGGCCGACGTTAGTATTGGTCTGTCGTGTCCTGAATAGGGAACAAAGTAAGACGAGACCGAGCCATCATCTTCAGTAATGCATCTATTGTCACAGGTCTAATTCAACGTTGCCTCCACGGTGTTCCTATCAGAACACACACGCTGGGAGGAGAAATAACACCAGCATGTACACAAGAACCAGTGTGTTGGAATAGCAAAAAAAAACAAAAAAAACAACAATGCTTAAATAATAATAATGAATAAAGTGCAATCCATTTCACCAGGAGACAAATGTTAACAGGAGGAATCCTTTGTAGTCTTGGTCAGAGAAGTGATCTCCCCACAGCTAAAGCAGAGAGTCCTCAGGGTAGTCTGGGTTTGTGGTGAGGACATAAACCCGAAGAGAAGCACAACAAGACATATGACCATAAGGCGTGTTTGCGGAATAAGATAGGATTCTAATAGATTGTTTTCATTGCTTCTAGTCATTGGCAGACTGGAGAAGCGTCTGTCCTCTTCCTCTTCCTCCACAGACTCCGCCTTCACATTCTAGTGGATGAAATGTCAAATATGAACAAGAATAGAGACACATCAACTTTAACACAAATAAAATGCCAAATTGTTTATCCATTTATGGGTCCTGCCAAAGGTCAAGTTCCGCAGTTCAGCCTACCGAGTGGCGCAGTGGTCTAAGGCACTGCATCGCAATGCTAGCTGTGCCACTAGAGGTCCTGGTTCGAGTCCAGGCTCTGTCGCAGCCGGCCGTGACCGGGAGACCCATGGGGCGGTGCACAGCGTCGTCCGGGTTATGGGGAGGGTTTGGCCCAGCGTTGTCCGGGTTAGGGTAGGGGAGGGTTTGGCCCAGCATCGTCCGGGTTAAGGGAGGGTTTGGCCCAGCGTCGTCCGGGTAAGGGAGGGTTTGGCCGGCAGAGATGCCCTTGACCCATCGCGCACTAGCGACGGGCCGGACGCAACACACGCTGACATGGTCACCAGGTGTTTCCTCCGACACATTGGTGCTTCTGGGTTAAGCAGGCGTTGTGTCAAGAAGCAGTGCGGCTTGGCTGGGTTGTGTTTCGTAGGACACACGACCTTTGCCTCTAACGAGTCCGTACGGGAGTTGCAGCGACGTGACAAGACTGTAACTACCAATTGGGGAGCAAAAGGGGTCCACATCTCCATTCTGGACCCCTCCCCCTCGGGTACAATGTTTACCTCTCACCCCTCTGCTCCACCTCAGGCCCCTCCCCCTCAGGCAGAACGTTTACCTCAACCCTCTGCTCCACCTCAGGCAGAACGTTTACCTCAACCCTCTGCTCCACCTAAGGCCCCTCCCCCTCGGGCAGAACATTTACCTCTCACCCCTCTGCTCCACCTCAGGCCCCTCCCCCTCAGACAGAACGTTTACCTCTCACCCCTCTGCTCCACCTCAGGCCCCTCCCCCTCAGGCAGAACATTTACCTCAACCCTCTGCTCCACCTCAGGCCCCTCCCCCTCAGGCAGAACGTTTACCTCACCCCTCTGCTCCACCTCAGGCCCCTCCCCCTCGGGCAGAACGTTTACCTCAACCCTCTGCTCCACCTCAGGCCCCTCCCCCTCGGGCAGAACGTTTACCTCAACCCTCTGCTCCACCTCAGGCCCCTCCCCCTCGGGCAGAACGTTTACCTCAACCCTCTGCTCCACCTCAGGCCCCTCCCCCTCGGGCAGAACGTTTACCTCAACCCTCTGCTCCACCTCAGGCCCCTCCCCCTCGGGCAGAACGTTTCCCTCAACCCTCTGCTCCAACTCAGGCCCCTCCCACTCGGGCAGAACGTTTACCACCTAGAAAACATTTATAGGTCAACATTTCTCCAACTTCATTCCTCAGCATCATTTGGCAGGGCTACCATTATGTTTACATTAGGACTAAGGGGTGCACCGTTAAGTTGAAACAATATTATGTTAGACAACATCAGGTGCGTAGCTTAATGTACTGTTATGCTTCAGAGACATCATTCCTCTTAACACAGTGTTTCCTGCTGATGGATACCTAAGCCTGACCCTGTCTTGTCTTATTAAAGCCAACGGTGTACAGCCTTTGAGTGAAAATTACATTTCAGTTAGGATTTTATACCCTTCTTACCAGAGGAGACTGCTGAGGGGAGGACGGGTCATAACGATGTCTGGAATGGTATCAAACACATATGGTGTTCATGTGTTTGATACCAATCACTTCACTCCATTCCAGTCATTACACACTCCATTCCAGTCATTACACACTCCATTGCAGTCATTACAAACTCCATTCCAGTCATTACACACTCCATTCCAGTCATTACACACTCCATTCCAGTCATTATACTCCAATCCAGTTATTACACACTCCATTCCAGTCATTATACTCCATTCCAGTCATTACACTCCATTCCAGTCATTACACACTCCCTTCCAGTCATTACACACTCCATTCCAGTCATTACACTCCATTCCAGTCATTACACACACTCCATTCCAGTCATTACACACACTCCATTCCAGTCATTACACACTCCATTCCAGTCATTACACACTCCATTCCAGCCATTATACGCCATTCCAGCCATTACACTCCATTCCAGTCATTACACACACTCCATTCCAGTCATTACACACACTCCATTCCAGTCATTACACACTCCATTCCAGTCATTACACACTCCATTCCAGCCATTACATTACAGCCATTATCATGAGCCGTCCTCCCCTCAGCAACCTTCTTGTTATGTCTACTTTTTGGCCGGGATTAAACAACTTTTTCAATTGCGACCACTGTAGTCTTATGTAAACCAGTTAGCCTAGAAATTAGCCTGGCAAGCATGTTCATATGTAAATATTTTAACTAATCATTGTGACGCTGAATTTTGAAAGGAGGCTGTTAGTTTCAATAATACTTACTTGTAATAGGCTACATGGAACCAGCAAAGTAACACTGCAGACTGTGGGAAGACTGATTCGATTGCCTTGTTTTCTTTAATGTCACAGTCAACCATCACACAGTTATACGATAAAGACAGAAACATCAGTGAAACAAAGTAATACATCCAATCACTGATTGGAGAATGACTACAATTAAGGTCAGGTATCTGTCTTGGCCCCATTCATATAGATAGACAAAACATGCTCTCATTAAAACAGCCAACAAGGCAGCATGCTGACTTATCAGCTTCTGAGGCTGCTATTGAATCTGATCAGCCTATAAGGCACTTTGACTGTTAATATGCCTGCATGGAGATTTGCTCATGAAACATCCTACAAGGCAGCATCTAAATGTATCCGCTTCTGAGGCTGCTATTGAATCTTATCAAGGTCTGAGGCTTAAAGCTAATCTGATCAGCCTGTCAGGAATGGAGCTCTGTAAATGTAAATAGTATCCACAAAACATAAAGTGTCCCCTATAATTATAAGCATATCTGTTACTCAAGATAACAACTAGCATAGATAACTAGCTAGCTACAGTAGCTAACAAGACTGCCTAGCTAACTAGCTAGGTAGCTCACAAGACTAGTTAGCCAAGTGAGCTTGTTTGCAGCCCTGCCAGCAAGCTAGCTAACGAACACAAAAAGATTGCTAATCTACAACAAATCAGTCTTAGTATCATTATAAAGTTGCCTTAATTTTGAAAGAAGCTAGCCATATTACCTTTTCCCCTCTAGGCTTAAGCTTTCTGTCTGAATGTGTTTGAATGTGGCTCGACAGCTTGTCGTTCATTGCATGAGATTGGCTCTGGTCTTTGGGGCTGAGTGCATCCTGGAAGACAGGGCTGCCTGTCAGGCGCTGTTCAGGGCTTAAATGCCCCACTAGCGCTGAGAACTACCGGTAGGGCTACATACAGTAGATCAACTCACGGCCTGTAGAGGCTCATTGAAGGAAACAAGACATTCAGACGCAGTAGTGTACTACATACAGATGGCCGTACCTGGGTAAACCTACACTGATTGATGTAAAACCACATAGTCAGTTCCAAAATCATTTGTACCCTTGATAAAGATGAGCAAAAAAAACAAACAGAATAAAATAAATACTAAGCTATATTATTATATGCTAAATATATATACTTTTACACTAATAGAATTGCTCAGAGAAAGAGATTTTGTTAAATAAATCTCTCAAAGAGATTTAAATATTCCAGCATCCTCCCCTTGCGAGGATAACGACACTAAGCGACTCCTGTGGGGGGCCGGGCGCAGTGCACGCTAAGCAGGTTGCCAGGTGCACAGTGTTTCCTCCAACACATTGGTGCGGCTGGCTTCTGGGTTGGATGCGCACTGTGTTAAGAAGCAGTGCAGCTGGGTTGGGTTGTGTTTCGGAGGACGCATGACTCTCAACCTTCGTCTCTCCTGAGCCTGTACAGGAGTTGCAGCGATGAGACAAGATAGTAGCTACTAACAATTGGATACCACGAATTGGATACCACGGGGGTAAAATAAAAACAGAGGCAGAAAATAACCTACTGTAAAATATGGTGGTGGAGATTTGATGTTATGAGGCTATTTTGCTTCCACTGGTCCTCGGGCCCTTGTTAAGGAACAATAACATCATGAACCATGGTCCTCGGGCCCTTGTTAAGGAACAATAACATCATGAACCATGGTCCTCGGGCCCTTGTTAAGGAACAATAACATCATGAACCATGGTCCTCGGGCCCTTGTTAAGGAACAATAACATCATGAACCATGGTCCTCGGGCCTCGTTAAGGAACAATAACATCATGAACCATGGTCCTCGGGCCCTTGTTAAGGAACAATAACATCATCATGAACCATTTTAGCCAAAAACCTGGTTGCCTCTGCCAGGAGGCTGAAACTTGGCCAAGAGTGTATCTTCCAGCAAGACAATAACCGCAAGCACACATAAAGATCCAGAAAAAAATGGTTAATTGACCCCAAAATCAACATTTTGCAATGGCCATCTCAATCTCCGGACTTGAACCCCATTGAAACCCGTGGTTTGAATTGAAGAGGGCAGTTCATGAGGACCGAAGGATATCAAGGATCTGGAAAGATTCTGTATGGAGGAAATCTGGTCTAAGATCCCAATGTGTTCTCCAATCGCATAAAATATTTCAGAAAAATGCTCGTGTCGTTATCCTCGTAAAGGGTGCCAATGATTTTGACCCGTCTTTTAGATAACTTTTTTGTGTTACTTGTTAAACGAAATCTATTTAGCTGAGGAATGTATTAGTATAAAATAATATAATTGTTATATATTTTTTGCCACATACAATATAGCTCAGTATTTATTAAGGGTGCCAATAAATTTTGGACCTGACTTTATATGAATGTGTGATATATAGTACCACCTAGTCTGTTTAATCATTGTGAAAAGGCATGAGAAACATCACAAACAAAACTATTCCGAAAAATCCAAATTGTATATTATTTTATTCTGGAAGAATTCTAAAATTAATTTTTTTTAGAAACTTAGGGACGGTTTTCAGTGTTATACAATTCATCTTTTAATAAAATATTATTTTCAATATTGCTTTGGGTTGCTTTTAAAATGGATACCTGAAATTATCTATTTACAAAATTTTATTAGAATTGTGTTTTTAACAGAGTATTTTTTTTACACCCCATTCCACTCTCTTAAACCGGACGTTCCTCGTACCCCCCCAAAAAACACACATTGTTGACATTAATAATCATTTGTTCTTTGTACAAAATACGTCTGTTTTACAACTCGAATCGAGTTTCATCTTCATATCAATTACATTGTGGGAGTATATACAGAGGGAAGTGGGACTCGTGTCATGTGATTTGGTGTGGCGCTTCGAGCATCTCCATGAGAAAGGTGTCTATGGGCGTGTCTCCTATCAGCTTGAAGAAAAACAGGTGCTCCAAACACTTGAGGCCTATGGAGCGCAGGGCGGGGAGACGCAGCAACAGTTTTGCAAACCTAGGAGGAGGGAGAGTCACAAGAAACAAAGATTAAACCTGGCTATGACCATGTCGTAATATTATCATTAATTTTGTCATAATATCATCATTATGTCATAATAATATCATTATTATGTCATAATATTATCATTATTATGTCATAATATTATCATTATGTCATAATAATATCATTATTATGTCACAATATTCTTTCTTTGCTCATTGTCCTCTTTTCAAGGAATGGCTCACTTTCCTGTACCTTTTTCCTCATGACCACAGATAAGTGAGAGTGCCCGATAGGTGTCCACAATATTAAAAGGAAAACAATTTCTTTAAAATAAGTGGTCAATTCCAATGAGACAAGGGCAGTGGTCAGATTGTATTGGGATGTGTTCGGTCTGTTGGGGTCAATTACAATCAGATTGTACTGGGATGTGTCCCGTCTGTAGCAAGGGTGGGGTCAATTACAATCAGATTGTACTGGGATGTGTTCGGTCTGTAGCAAGGGTGGGGTCAATTACAATCAGATTGTACTGGGATGTGTTCGGTCTGTAGCAAAGGTGTGGTCAATTACAATCAGATTGTACTGGGATGTGTTTGGTCTGTAGCAAGGTTGGGGTCAATTACAATCAGATTGTATTGGGATGTGTCCGTCTGTAGCAAAGGTGTGGTCAATTACAATCAGATTGTACTGGGATGTGTTTGGTCTGTAGCAAGGTTGGGGTCAATTACAATCAGATTGTACTGGGATGTGTTTGGTCTGTAGCAAGGTTGGGGTCAATTACAATCAGATTGTACTGGGATGTGTTCGGTCTGTAGCAAAGGTGTGGTCAATTACAATCAGATTGTACTGGGATGTGTTTGGTCTGTAGCAAGGTTGGGGTCAATTACAATCAGATTGTACTGGGATGTGTTTGGTCTGTAGCAAGGTTGGGGTCAATTACAATCAGATTGTATTGGGATGTGTTTGGTCTGTAGCAAGGGTAGGGTCAATTACAATCAGATTGTATTGGGATGTGTTTGGTCTGTAGCAAGGGTAGGGTCAATTACAATCAGATTGTATTGGGATGTGTCCCGTCTGTAGCAAGGGTGGGGTCAATTACAATTGAAGTCAATTTAGGAAGTGATTTGTATTTGAAAAAGTTTGACATAAATAGCTTCTCCTTTTACAGCTTATTGAGAAGCTTATTGAGAAGCTTATTGAGAAGTAAATTATTGAATTGGAATGTCAGTATACTTCTTGAATTGACCCCAACCCGGTCTGTATGAGCGGTGAATACTGTACCTGCCGGGTTGGTCTGGGTACTTGGCTTTGGTGTAGGACTCCAGCGAGGCGTAGACCTTCTCCCTCAGCCCTTCCACCTCCGGTGAATTTGACAGGCCTTTTGCATCTGCAACAACAGAACATTTAGAGTCAGTCCGATGCCTTTATATATTCACCTTCTCTCAGAAACGGACTGGCCATAGGTCAGTTCAGGCAAACGCCAGATGGGCTGGTCCATCTTTAGGCCTGTGAGCCTGTCTAAATCGGGATTTTTTTGCATTATCATTATTTGGCTAATAATGAGGGTCTGTAGTAAAAATAATAAATGTCTGGTGTGTGTGTGGGGGGGGGGGGGGGGGGGGGGCTTTAGGAAAACAATGGACTGGTGTGTTAGAACTGCCCGGGCTGATTTCTGATCCCAGTCCGTCCCTACCTTCTCTCCTATTAGACAAACTGTAACGGTTTTGACTTGAGGTTATTTTTTATAGGGGTGCCAGGTAGGTTGTGCCTACCAGAGAAAACATTGGTTTCTCCTTTTAGTTTGGGAGGGAATGAGTCCCATCTGGTCCGTCAAGTCTACACCAATACAAAGGACTTATGTAAACGTCAGAAGGGAAATCAACTTTTCATAAACCCTTAAAACATTGAAAAGAACTTCAAAAACAACTATTCTTTTGCATGGGTTGTATTAGCAACATCAATGGATTACACACACATAATAATATAACACAATGAGTTCTGGTTCCTCCAGAAATGTCCTGTACCTCGGGCCTAAAAAGAGTCCAGCCCGGTAAAGGAGTTCAGTGAACTCAAGTGACTTTTGTCACGCAATGTTTGTCCGTTCATTCCGTGTAGCGTAAACCCAGTATTAAATCATACAATCAATATAACAATTTTACCACAGAACTTTAAAGCGTATCAGCTCTTACTAAGTCCTCAACTACATCTAACTACATAAATCATCACCGTATACATCATATCAAAACAAATGAAATACCGTATACAAAAAAAGGTGGTAGTCAGTCGGTCAGTCAGACAATCCGCCAATAGATCTCCAGCGGAGAAAGGCCACGAAGAATGGAGAGGTGTAGTCCACGGACGCAAAGAGTGGATCCGATCCTGGGTAAACTGTCTCAGGCTACAAAACACACGTTTAACAGCAACAAAACAACCGGAATAGAGAAGCTTCGGGAACACATCCTCAGTCACGTCTCCATCACAAAAAAAACCCTTTTGCGCAGCTGATGCTGGCTATTTAATTGGGAATTAAAGGGAAAGCACCCTATTGGAAGGAGAAGCACTGAGACGGTTCAGAATAATTCAGGGCCATCACAAAACCCTCTCCTTCTCCACTTCAGTCAAACTGGATACTAGTCCTAGTCACTCACACCGGAACATTAGGATACAGTCATGCTGCCCGATGAGCCATCCCACCGACACCAACATTACAATGACTCATAGTTATCTATTGTGGATTCCTTGTCATGGCCATGTCCGCTAACATGAAGACCGCACAGCCCAGACCACAAGGTCACATCAACAACCTCATTCCTTACCTCATACGCCACACAGAGAACACAGAAAAGTAATTTAACAAACCACTATCATAACTGTTGGTGTAACTAAGTAGACAGAGGTGTAATGCCCATAGGGGCCACAGGGGCACGTGCCCCCTCACATTAAAAATATATATATATTTGATTGAGTTTTTTCTCTCTGTAATACTGCTAGCCACTTATAAATGTTATGACGTCGGCTTTAACTTCAGCCCAGATCAGTTCCCAATCTCCCAACCTCATAACTAGATACCAAAAAAAAACATTTCAGATCTATCAATCAAGTTAGAGTAGCTAGCTTGTCTAACTATCTTAGCTGACATGCCTGCTGGCAAAGTTGGTAGAAAAGCAAGCAACAACTAAATGTACCAAATAAGACACACATGTAGTTTCTTAAGGAAAAAATAACAATCAGTCAGGAGGATACAGACAGCTCAAGAGGTATGCTTAGATATGCATATACTGATGGCTCTAGATTGCAGGAAAAAGCTGAATCAGGTGTTTGAAAAAAATCTAAATTCTCCAACTTAGCCGTCCTCACATACTTTGTGCCCCTTCAGATTTTTTTGGGGGGTGCTTGACGCCTCTGCAAGCACTGACCTGGGTTGAAGAGGACGATGGCTCGTAGGCAGCCCAGCTCTGTCTTGTCCATCTGCATGTCTTTCATCTTAGACACCAACTCTGTCAGGACTCTGTCAAAGATGGAGCCCACTCCGGCACTATGAGCACTACTTCTCTGGACGTGGAGACCCGTGGCCAATAGGATTCCGTCTTTCACCGTGACAGAGCGGTGTGAGAAGGACGCGATGAGGAGCTCGTTCCAGCCTGAACATAAAACAGATAAACACACAGGGAATCTTTACTTGGCAACTAAAGTCACTGCATGTGAATACTAGTGTTTATCTACTGTTCTCTCTTAATTTCTCTATTTCATCTCTCTCTTTTTCTATCCCTCCCACTTCTCTATCTTCAAATATTTCCTATTCTCTTCATGCGTCTTTCTCTCGCTCTCCTCTATTTCTGTCTCTGTCTTTCTCTCTCGGTTTCCGATCAGGGTCTTCAGCTCATTAGTGATGTGGTGTGATATTTCCTCTCCTGCATTTAGGGTTAGTGTTTGAAATATCCCACCAGCAGAGGTCAGCGTTGAGGTGTTTTTCAAAGAGTCACTGTTGGCAATATGTTCATTGTAGATGACGGGAAACTGGTTCATGCAAAGACCAGGTCAGGTTGAATTTTGTTATAGGATGCAACATCAATATGAGAGAAGAAAGGTGGCGCTGCAGTGGGAATCAGACGTTTTACGGACTCCTGACCAATTCTGCTATTTTGTGTGTGTTTTTTTTACGCTGATCTTAACTTTTTAACATTTTTTTACATAACATCTCTGCCATTATTTCCTATGACCGAAAACAGATTCTGGAGATCAGAACGCAAAAGAGGCAGGCGAGCCAGAACCCCGGCAAGACTATGTTGGCGAGCAAATAAACCGCCTCTACCCTCCGTTCTGTTAACGAACGTACGGTCACTAGAGAACAAACTGGAGGAGCTCTGTTCGAGACTATCCTATCAACGGGACCTGAAGATCCGTAATATTCTATGTTTCATGGAGTCGTGGCGAAACAAGGACATAGATCATTTACAGTTCATCATGTTGGCTTTTCCATGTCAAGACCGGTCAGCATCCTCGGGTAAGAGGGGTGGCGAAACAAGGACATAGATAATTTACAGTTCATCATGTTGGCTTTTCCATGCATCATCAAGACCGATCAGCATCCTCGGGTAAGAGGGGTGTGTCACTTTGTTAACAACAGCAGGTGTTATATTTTTTAATTAGAATTTTATTTAACCTTTATTTAACTAGGCAAGCCAAGTTCTTATTTACAATGACGGCCTACCCTGGCCAAACCCTAACCCGAATGACGCTGGGCCAATTGTGCGCCGCCCTATGGGACTCCCAATCACATCCGGTTGTGATACAGCCTTGAATTGAACCAGGGTCTGTAGTGACACCTCTAGCACTGAGATGCAGTGCCTTAGACAGCTGCGCCACTCGGGAGCCCAATTAAGAAGTTGTTTTTGTTTTGAAACTAAAACTTAAACAATAAAAAACCCAGTAATATAATGGTGTTAACCAAAGCTCAAACTTTACTCTAAAATCAAACTAAAAATGATAATGGACTATGTCATCAATATACGCTAAGGAAAAGAAAATATTGGAAAATGGAAAAATATTTCACAGTAATGTAATTTAATCTTGACAAAGGAGAATGATGAACCAATTTAATCAAGCAAATATAATGTAGAACACAAAATACCAATGTGTAATGAATATTTAGTTTGTTCCTACTTAATTTATCCAACTGTCCTTTGCCAATCTGCTTCATTATTTAGAAAATATCCCTATGTGAAAAATGAGGGGCAGACTTACGATAGTGTTTCAACAAAGACATTGATAAATTCCCTTTTTATCAAAGAATTATAAGTAAACAAACGACTTTCCTCTCACTAATGTTGTTCAGTGCAAATACATGTATCATTCAATACACTATTGCTATTGTACAGAAAAACAAAGACATTGGGAAAGGATGGAGACTGTTCTCAACATGTCAACTATGGGATAGGATGGAGACTGTTCTCAACATGTCAACTATGGGATGGGATGGAGACTGTTCTCAACATGTCAACTATGGGATAGGGTGGAGACTGTTCTCAACATGTCAACTATGGGATAGGATGGAGACTGTTCTCAACATGTCAACTATGGGATAGGATGGAGACTGTTCTCAACATGTCAACTATGGGATAGGATGGAGACTGTTCTCAACATGTCAACAATGGGCTAGGATGGAGACTGTTCTCAACATGTCAACAATGGGATAGGATGGAGACTGTTCTCAACATGTCAACTATGGGATAGGATGGAGACTGTTCTCAACATGTCAACTATGGGATAGGATGGAGACTGTTCTCAACATGTCAACAATGGGATAGGATGGAGACTGTTCTCAACATGTCAACTATGGGATAGGATGGAGACTGTTCTCAACCTGTCAACTATGGGATAGGATGGAGACTGTTCTCAACATGTCAACTATGGGATAGGATGGAGACTGTTCTCAACATGTCAACAATGGGATAGGATGGAGACTGTTTTCAACATGTCAACTATGGGATAGGATGGAGACTGTTCTCAACCTGTCAACTATGGGATAGGATGGAGACTGTTCTCAACAAGTCAACTATGGGATAGGATGGAGACTGTTCTCAACCTGTCAACTATGGGATAGGATGGAGACTGTTCTCAACATGTCAACTATGGGATAGGATGGAGACTGTTCTCAACATGTCAACAATGGGATAGGATGGAGACTGTTCCCAACATGTCAACTATGGGATAGGATGGAGACTGTTCTCAACATGTCAACAATGGGATAGGATGGAGACTGTTCTCAACATGTCAACTATGGGATAGGATGGAGACTGTTCTCAACATGTCAACAATTGGATAGGATGGAGACTGTTCTCAACATGTCAAGTATGGGATAGGATGGAGACTGTTCTCAACATGTCAACAATGGGATAGGATGGAGACTGTTCTCAACATGTCAACTATGGGATAGGATGGAGACTGTTCTCAACATGTCAACAATGGGATAGGATGGAGACTGTTCTCAACATGTCAACTATGGGATAGGATGGAGACTGTTCTCAACCTGTCAACTATGGGATAGGGTGGAGACTGTTCTCAACATGTCAACTATGGGATAGGATGGAGACTGTTTTCAACATGTCAACTATGGGAAAGGATGGAGACTGTTCTCAACATGTCAACTATGGGATAGGATGGAGACTGTTCTCAACATGTCAACTATGGGATAGGATGGAGACTGTTCTCAACATGTCAACTATGGGATAGGATGGAGACTGTTCTCAACATGTCAACTATGGGATAGGATGGAGACTGTTCTCAACCTGTCAACAATGGGATAGGATGGAGACTGTTCTCAACATGTCAACAATGGGATAGGATGGAGACTGTTCTCAACCTGTCAACAATGGGATAGGATGGAGACTGTCCTCAACATGTCAACAATGGGATAGGATGGAGACTGTTCTCAACATGTCAACTATGGGAAAGGATGGAGACTGTTCTCAACATGTCAACAATGGGATAGGATGGAGACTGTTCTCAACATGTCAACTATGGGATAGGATGGAGACTGTTCTCAACATGTCAACTATGGGATAGGATGGAGACTGTTCCCAACATGTCAACTATGGGAAAGGATGGAGACTGTTCTCAACATGTCAACTATGGGATAGGATGGAGACTGTTCTCAACATGTCAACTATGGGATAGGATGGAGACTGTTCCCAACATGTCAACTATGGGATAGGATGGAGACTGTTCTCAACATGTCAACAATGGGATAGGATGGAGACTGTTCTCAACCTGTCAACTATGGGATAGGATGGAGACTGTTCTCAACCTGTCAACTATGGGATAGGATGGAGACTGTTCTCAACCTGTCAACTATGGGATATGATGGAGACTGTTCTCAACATGTCAACAATGGGATAGGATGGAGACTGTTCTCAACATGTCAACTATGGGAAAGGATGGAGACTGTTCTCAACATGTCAACTATGGGATAGGATGGAGACTGTTCTCAACATGTCAACAATGGGATAGCATGGAGACTGTTCTCAACATGTCAACTATGGGATAGGATGGAGACTGTTCTCAACATGTCAACTATGGGATAGGATGGAGACTGTTCTCAACATGTCAACTATGGGATAGGATGGAGACTGTTCTCAACATGTCAACTATGGGAAAGGATGGAGACTGTTCTCAACATGTCAACAATGGGATAGGATGGAGACTGTTCTCAACATGTCAACAATGGGATAGGATGGAGACTGTTCTCAACATGTCAACAATGGGATAGGATGGAGACTGTTCTCAACATGTCAACAATGGGATAGGATGGAGACTGTTCTCAACATGTCAACAATGGGATAGGATGGAGACTGTTCTCAACATGTCAACAATGGGATAGGATGGAGACTGTTCTCAACATGTCAACTATGGGATAGGATGGAGACTATGAAGAGCTCAATACGAAAGTGGTCCGACGAAGCGGATGCTAAGCTACAATACTTTTTCGCTAGCACAGACTGGAACATGTTCTGGGATTCATCCGATAGCATTGAGGAGTTTACCCCATCAGTCACGGGCTTCATAAATAAGTGCATCGACAACGTCGTCCCCACAGTGAGCGTACGTACATAACGCATCCAGAAGCCACGGATTACAAGCAACATCCGCACTGAGCTAAAAGTTAGAGCTGCCGCTTTCAAGGATCTTTCTGGGATCTTTTATTTCAGCTCATGAAACACGGGACCAACGTTTTACATGTTGCGTTTATATTTTTGTTCAGTGTGGTTAACCAATTAGGTCCCTGGACTATCTGCATTGACCCGTTTTTCACTAACTCTATTGACCCATCACATACGCTGCTGCTACTGTTTATTATCCATCCTGTTGCCTAGTCACTTTACCTTCAGTACCAGTCAAAAATGTGAACATACCTACTCATTTCTTTTCTTTTACTATTTTCTTCATTGTAGAATAATAGTGAAGACATCAAAATTATAAAATAACACATATGGAATCATGTAGTAACCAAAAAAGTGTTAATCAAATCAAAATATATTTGAGATTCTTCAAAGTAGCCACCCTTTTGCCTTGATGACATGTTTGCACACCCATGGCATTCTCTCAACCAGCTTCATGAGGATTTGTTTTTACACCTTTATTCAACTAGGCCAGTCAGTTAAGAACAAATTCTTATTTACAATGACGGTCTGGGAACAGTGGGTTAACTGCCTTGTTCAGGAGCAGAACAACATAATGTTGTACCTTGTCAGCTCGGGGATTCGATCTTGCAACCTTTTCAGTTTACTAGTCCAACGCTCTAACCACTAGGATACCTGCCGCCCCACAATGCTAATTCCAACTAACAGAAATATAAAAACAAATGATGATAAGTAAGTGTTCTGTACCTGCTCGTAGTAGAATAACCTGGTCGTCTAAGGGCAGCTCTGAGAAGTGAGGAATCCTCTTGGCCCACTCCACCAGGGTGAACAGCTGTTTGTCTGCTGCCTGGCAGATGTTGGTGACTGGGTCGTTTGTCTGGACAGAAGATACAGAGAGTGTAAGATACAACATATCTGAATCATGTTCCATCTTTTGTATTAACATTAAATGGATCTAATTTACAGGAGGAAGGTGCTCTCTCATTTACAGGAGGGAGATGCTCTCTCATTTACAGGAGGGGTGCTCTCTCAATTACAGGAGGGAGGTGCTCTCTCATTTACAGGAGGGAGGTGCTCTCTCATTTACAGGAGGGAGATGCTCTCTCAATTACAAGAGGGGTGCTCTCTCAATTACAGGAGGGAGGTGCTCTCTCATTTACAGGAGGGCGATGCTCTCTCATTTACAGGAGGAAGATGCTCTCTCAATTACAAGAGGGGTGCTCTCTCAATTACAGGAGGGAGGTGCTCTCTCATTTACAGGAGGGAGATGCTCTCTCATTTACAGGAGCGGTGCTCTCTCAATTACAGGAGGGAGATGCTCTCTCAATTACAGGAGGGTGGTGCTCTGTCATTTACAGGAGGGGGATGCATTTACAGGAGGGAGATTCTCTCTCATTTACAGGAGGGAGGTGCTCTCTCATTTACAGGAGGGAGATGCTCTCTCATTTACAGGAGGGAGATGCTCTCTCAATTACAAGAGGGGTGCTCTCTCAATTACAGGAGGGAGATGCTCTCTCATTTACAGGAGGGCGATGCTCTCTCATTTACAGGAGGGCGATGCTCTCTCATTTACAGGAGGGAGATGCTCTCTCAATTACAAGAGGGGTGCTCTCTCAATTACAGGAGGGAGATGCTCTCTCATTTACAGGAGGGCGATGCTCTCTCATTTACAGGTGGGGGGATCTCTCAATTACAGGAGGGAGATGCTCTCTCATTTACAGGAGGGAGGTGCTCTCTCATTTACAGGAGGGAGATGCTCTCTCAATTACAAGAGGGGTGCTCTCTCATTTACAGGAGGGAGCTGCTCTCTCATTTACAGGAGGGGAGTGCTCTCTCATTTACAGTCCGTTAAAATAACATCAAATTGATCAGAAAAACAGTGTAGACATTTTAATGTTGTAAATGACTATTGTAGCTGGAAACAGCTGATTGTTTTATGGAATATCTACATAGGCGTACAGAGGCCCATTATCAGCAACCATCACTCCTGTGTTCCAATGGCACGTTGTGTTAGCTCATCAAAGTTCATTTTAAAAGGCTAACTGATCATTAGAAAACAATTTAGCAATTATGTTAGCACTGCTGAAAACTGTTGTGCTGATTAAAGAAGCAATAAAACTGGCCTTCTTTAGACTAGTTGAGTATCTGGAGCATCAGCATTTGTGGGCGGTAAATGAGTTAATAGACCAATAAGAAAGAGAGTTCCAAACCTCTCTGCCAATAACAGCTAGTTTTCAGTTTCCCTCTCATCACTCAGGACACTCCCAGACAGAAAAAGCTATTTGAAGCAGTCACAGTAAGGTACTTAATTGTTACCCAGAAATGATTTGATAATGAGATAAAAACAGCCTCATTGCACCTTTAAGAAACACCTCTCTATGTCATCCTTACCGAGTTGCCAGGGCCTTCGTCTGCTGATGTCTCTGTCTTGGGTTCCACGGCAAGCTCTGCTTCCAGAATCTTATCGACGGGCATCTCCTCATTAAAACTACTGGTGGACTCCACCTCGTTCTCCCCTCGCTCCCTCCCCCGCTGTCTCTCCTCCTGCACCGCTGCATGGAGTCACAGGGACCAACGTTAGAGGGTTTCTGTAAGTGAACTTAACAGATCACACACATCCACAAGCATGACACTCGTGGTGCAACAAACACACCAGACAACCCACAACAATGAAAGATTTATGCCAATCTGTCAGACATTCCACAACCATTCCAAATGGACACAGAACAGGGAAACATAGTGGACACATTTACCACACGAGAGCACAACGCAGCCTGTTGAGTCCACATGGTCTCACTCACACAGAACTACCCTACGCCTCCACACTTCCTTTCTCCCCTCTCTCTCCAGATGACATCCTGCGATTTAGTGAGGTCTGACCTCCCGTCAACCTGCCCACTCGACCCCCATCTCATCCTCCCTTCTCCAGACCATCTCTGGAGACCTTATCCCATTCCACACTTCCCTCATCAACTCATCCCTGACCACTGGCTGTGTTCCATCCTCATTAACTCATCCCTGACCACTGGCTGTGTTCCATCCTCATCAACTCATCCCTGACCACTGGCTGTGTTCCATCCTCATCAACTCATCCCTGACCACTGGCTGTGTTCCATCCTCATCAACTCATCCCTGACCACTGGCTGTGTTCCATCCTCATCAACTCATCCCTGACCACTGGCTGTGTTCCATCCTCATCAACTCATCCCTGACCACTGGCTGTGTTCCATCCTCATCAACTCATCCCTGACCACTGGCTGTGTTCCATCCTCATCAACTCATCCCTGACCACTGGCTGTGTTCCATCCTCATCAACTCATCCCTGACCACTGGCTGTGTTCCATCCTCATCAACTCATCCCTGACCACTGGCTGTGTTCCATCCTCATCAACTCATCCCTGACCACTGGCTGTGTTCCATCCTCATCAACTCATCCCTGACCACTGGCTGTGTTCCATCCTCATCAACTCATCCCTGACCACTGGCTGTGTTCCATCCTCATCAACTCATCCCTGACCACTGGCTGTGTTCCATCCTCATCAACTCATCCCTGACCACTGGCTGTGTTCCATCCTCATCAACTCATCCCTGACCACTGGCTGTGTTCCATCCTCATCAACTCATCCCTGACCATTGGCTGTGTTCCATCCTCATCAACTCATCCCTGAGCACTGGCTGTGTTCCATCCTCATCAACTCATCCCTGACCACTGGCTGTGTTCCATCCTCATCAACTAATCCCTGACCACTGACTGTGTTCCATCCTCATCAACTCATCCCTGACCACTGGCTGTGTTCCATCCTCATCAACTCATCCCTGACCACTGACTGTGTTCCATCCTCATCAACTCATCCCTGACCACTGGCTGTGTTCCATCCTCATCAACTCATCCCTGACCACTGACTGCGTCCCCTCTGACTTCAAAATGGCCTGAGTCATTTCCCTCCTTAAGAAACTAACACTCGACTCATCTGATCATCTCATGTCAAAAACTACAGACCTGTATCTCTTCTTTCTTTTCTTTCCAAAACACGTGATCGTTCTGTCTCTGATCAACTCTCTCATTATCTCTCCCAGAACGATCTTCTTGACCCTAACCTTCTCTGTCAATACTGCCTTTTTCGTTGTCAAGACTGCCCTTCTCTGTGTCAAGACAGCCCTTTTCTGTGTCAAGACTGCCCTTCTCTCTGTCAAGACTGCCCTTCTCTCTGTCAAGACTGCCCTTCTCTCTGTCAAGACTGCCCTTCTCTCTGTCAAGACTGCCCTTCTCTCTGTCGAGACTGCCCTTCTCTCTGTCGAGACTGCCCTTCTCTGTGTCAAGACTGCCCTTCTCTGTGTCAAGACTGCCCTTCTCTGTGTCAAGACTGCCCTTCTCTGCGTCAAGACTGCTCTTCTCTGTGTCAAGACTACCCTTCACTCTGTCAAGACTGCCCTTCTCTCTGTCAAGACTGCCCTTCTCTGTCAGGGAGGCTTCGTGGGCTATACTCAGCCTTGTCTCAGGATGGTAAGGTCTGTTGATATCCCTCTAGTGGAGTAGATCTTCGTGGGCTATACTCAGCCTTGTCTCAGGATGGTAAGGTCTGTTGATATCCCTCTAGTGGAGTAGATCTTCGTGGGCTATACTCAGCCTTGTCTCAGGATGGTAAGGTCTGTTGATATCCCTCTAGTGGAGTAGATCTTCGTGGGCTATACTCAGCCTTGTCTCAGGATGGTAAGGTCTGTTGATATCCCTCTAGTGGTGTTGATCTTCGTGGGCTATACTCAGCCTTGTCTCTGGAGAGTAAGTTGGTGGTCTGTTGATATCCCTCGAGTGGTGTGGGGGCTGTGCTCTGGCAAAGTGGGTGGTTGGGCCCGGTTGGCCCTGTCCAGGGTATCGTCGATAAGAAAGGAGAATTACACCAGATATAACAGACTGACCTTAGACCCCCGCAACATAGACTATTGCAGCATACTGACCTGCAGGCTGAGACAGGGGTGGGTCAGGGCACACTGTGGCACCATCGCAGAGCAGAGCATGTTGCGGGGGGCTAGGGTCAGTCTGTTTTATCTGGTGTAATTCTCCTGTCTTATCTGGTGTCCTGTGTGAATTTAAGTATGCTCCCTCTAATTCTCTCTCTCTCCCCCGGGGGACCTGAGAACAAGGATCATGCCTCACGGCTGGCCTGGCCTGATGACTCCTGGCTGTCCCCAGTCCACCTGGTCGTGCTGCTGATCCAGTTTCAAATGTTCTGCCTGCGGCTATGGAACCTTGACCTGTTCACAGGACACGATACCTTGTCCTGGACCTGCTGTTTTCAACTCTCTCTCTCTCTACCACACCTGCTGTCTCGACCTCTGAATGCTCGGCTATGAAAACCCAACTGACATTTACTCGGCGCAGGTCTTGACTACTGCAACTCGCTGTTGGCTGGGCTCCCCACTTGTGACATCAAACCCCTGCACTTATCCAGAACGCTGCAGCCCGTCTGGTTTTCAATCATCTCAAGTCACCCAGCTCCTTCGCACTCTCTACTGGGTTCCAGTCGGAGCTCACATCAACTACAAGACCATGGTTCTTACCTACGGAACAGCAAGAGGAACTGCCCCTCCATACCTTCAGGCTATGCTCAAACCCTACACCCCGATCACAGCACTCCACCTCAGGTCTCTTGGTCCTGCCACCCCTATGGGAGGGCAACTCCCTCTCAGCCCAGTCCAAGCTCTGCTCTGTCCCGGCACCCCAATGGTGGAACCAGTTTCCCCCCTGAAGTTAGGACAGCAGAGTCCCTGCCCCTCTTCCCGAAAATATCTGAAACTCTTCAAACAGTATCTTAAATAATCCCCCCCCCCCCACACCTGAACCAGCACTTGACCCCCTGCTTTCTAGCTCTGACTCTATTACTCTGAGGGAAAAGGTAATTTCTATGCCTGTGATTTGTGGTTGTCCCACCTAGCTATCTGAAGATGAATGTACTGACTGTGATATGTGGTTGTCCCACCTAGCTATCTGAAGATGAATGTACTGACTGTGATATGTGGTTGTCTCATCTAGCTATCTGAAGATGAATGTACAAACTGTAAGTCTCTCTGGATAAGAGCCTTCGCCGAAATGACTCAAATGTAAAATGTAAACATACCACACATACCAATGAATACCCAGACATTACAGATCCACCCCAACACACTACCCAGACATTACAGATCCACCCCTAACACACTACCCAGACATTACAGATCCACCCCTAACACACTACCCAGACATTACAGATCCACCCCCAACACACTACCCAGACATTACAGATCCACCCCCAACACACTACCCAGACATTACAGATCCACCCCCAACACACTACCCAGACATTACAGATCCACCCCTAACACACTACCCAGACATTACAGATCCACCCCCAACACACTACCCAGACATTACAGATCCACCCCCAACCCACTACCCAGACATTACAGATCCACCCCCAACACACTACCCAGACATTACAGATCCACCCCCAACACACTACCCAGACATTACAGATCCACCCCTAACACACTACCCAGACATTACAGACCGACCCCCAACACACTACCCAGACATTACAGATCCACCCCAACACACTACCCAGACACTACAGATCCACCCCAACACACTACCCAGACATTACAGATCCACCCCTAACACACTACACAGACATTACAGATCCACCCCTAACACACTACCCAGACATTACAGATCCACCCCCAACACACTACCCAGACATTACAGACCCACCCCCAACACACTACCCAGACATTACAGATCCACCCCCAACACACTACCCAGACATTACAGATCCACCCCCAACACACTACCCAGACATTACAGATCCACCCCCAACACACTACCCAGACATTACAGATCCACCCCAACACACTACCCAGACATTACAGATCCACCCCCAACACACTACCCAGACATTACAGATCCACCCCCAACACACTACCCAGACATTACAGATCCACCCCCAACACACTACCCAGACATTACAGACCCACCCCCAACACACTCACAATACATTACAGATCCACCCCCAACACACTACCCAGACATTACACACCGACCCCCAACACACTACCCAGACATTACAGATCCACCCCAACACACTACCCAGACACTACAGATCCACCCCCAACACACTACCCAGACATTACAGACCGACCCCCAACACACTACCCAGACATTACAGATCCACCCCAACACACTACCCAGACACTACAGATCCACCCCCAACACACTACCCAGACATTACAGATCCACCCCCAACACACTCACTATACATTACAGATCCACCCCCAACACACTACCCAGACATTACAGATCCCCCCCAACACACTACCCAGACATTACAGATCCACCCCAACACACTACCCAGACATTACAGATCCACCCCAACACACTACCCAGACATTACAGATCCACCCCCAACCCACTACCCAGACATTACAGATCCACCCCCAACCTACTACCCAGACATTACAGATCCACCCCCAACCTACTACCCAGACATTACAGATCCACCCCCAACCCACTACCCAGGCATTACAGATCCACCCCCAACACACTACCCAGACATTACAGATCCACCCCCAACACACTCACTATACATTACAGATCCACCCCTAACACACTACCCAGACATTACAGATCCACCCCCAACACACTACCCAGACATTACAGATCCACCCCCAACACACTACCCAGACATTACAGATCCACAACCCAACACACTACCCAGACATTACAGATCCACCCCCAACCCACTACACAGACATTACAGATCCACCCCCAACACACTACCCAGACATTACAGATCCACCCCCAACACACTACCCAGACATTACAGATCCACCCCCAACACACTACCCAGACATTACAGATCCACCCCCAACACACTACCCAGACATTACAGATCCACCCCCAACCCAACCCACTACCCAGAAATTACAGATCCACCCCCAACACACTACCCAGACATTACAGATCCACCCCAACACACTACCCAGACATTACAGATCCACCCCCAATACACTACCCAGACATTACAGATCCAAACAAAACACACTCACAAGAGCACACAACCTCCCTCCTTCCCTCTCTACATGCAGACACAACCTCCCTCCTTCCCTCTCTACATACAGACACAACCTCCCTCCTTCCCTCTCTACACGCAGACACAACCTCCCTCCTTCCCTCTCTACATGCAGACACAACCTCCCTCCTTCCCTCTCTACACGCAGACACAACCTCCCTCCCTCCCTACATGCAGACACAACCTCCCTCCTTCCCTCTCTACATGCAGACACAACCTCCCTCCTTCCCTCTCTACATAGACACAACCTACCTCCTTCCCTCTCTACACGCAGACACAACCTCCCTCCTTCCCTCTCTACATGCAGACACAACCTCCCTCCCTTCTTCCCTCTCTACACGCAGACACAACCTCCCTCCTTCCCTCTCTACATGCAGACACAACCTCCCTCCTTCCCTCTCTACATGCAGACACAACCTCCCTCCTTCCCCCTCTACACGCAGACACAACCTCCCTCCTTCCCTCTCTACATGCAGACACAACCTCCCTCCTTCCCTCTCTACACGCAGACACAACCTCCCTCCTTCCATCTCTACACACAGACACAACCTCCCTCCTTCCCTCTCTACATACAGACACAACCTCCCTCCTTCCCTCTCTACACACAGACACAACCTCCCTCCTTCCCTCTCTACATGCAGACACAACCTCCCTCCTTCCCTCTCTACACGCACACACAACCTCCCTCCTTCCCTCTCTACACGCAGACACAACCTCCCTCCTTCCCTCTCTACACGCAGACACATCCTCCCTCCTTCCCTCTCTACATGCAGACACAACCTCCCTCCTTCCCTCTCTACACGCAGACACAACCTACCTCCTTCCCTCTCTACACGCAGACACAACCTCCCTCCTTCCCTCTCTACACGCAGACACAACCTCCCTCCTTCCCTCTCTACACGCAGACACAACCTCCCTCCTTCCCTCTCTACACGCAGACACAACCTCCCTCCTTCCCTCTCTACATGCAGACACATCCTCCCTCCTTCCCTCTCTACACGCAGACACAACCTCCTCCTCTCTCTCCCTCTCTACACCACTTACACACACCTTCTCTCTTCATGCCCATGGCTAGGCACTTCTGGTAGCGACAGTATTGACAGCGGTTGCGCTGTCGTTTGTCTATCAGGCACTCCTTGCTGTCTCGACACGTATAGGTGAGATCTTTCCGGATGGTTCTCTTGAAGAAGCCTTTGCAGCCTTCACAGCTGTACACGCCATAGTGCTTCCCTGGGTGAACAACATCCAAAACATCAACTTCACTGCGTTACCTGAGAAACTGCTCCATATAATCGTAATACTGTTAGTCAATGTCATAGTCCATGGTTATTGGGTGAGGACTGGGAGAAGCAAAATCAGCAATGAGGTAATTCACAAAATCTCAAATAAATTGGAATAAACCTCCGCAATAACAACAACAACAGTGGAGTTGCTGCCTCCTGTATAGGGGGCTGTGCTAGGGTCTTATTGCTGCTACAGGGGGCTGTGCTAGGGTCTTATTGCTGCTACAGGAGGCTGTGCTAGGGTCTTATTGTTGCTACAGGAGGCTGTGCTAGGGCCCTATTGCTGCTACAGGGGGCTGTGCTAGGGTCTTATTGCTGCTACAGGAGGCTGTGCTAGGGTCTTATTGCTGCTACAGGAGGCTGTGCTAGGGTCTTATTGCTGCTACAGGGGGCTGTGCTAGGGTCTTATTGCTGCTACAGGGGGCTGTGCTAGGGTCTTATTGTTGCTACAGGAGGCTGTGCTAGGGTCTTATTGCTGCTACAGGGGGCTGTGCTAGGGTCTTATTGTTGCTACAGGAGGCTGTGCTAGGGTCTTATTGTTGCTACAGGAGGCTGTGCTAGGGTCTTATTGTTGCTACAGGAGGCTGTGCTAGGGTCTTATTGTTGCTACAGGAGGCTGTGCTAGGGTCTTATTGCTGCTACAGGAGGCTGTGCTAGGGTCTTATTGTTGCTACAGGAGGCTGTGCTAGGGTCTTATTGTTGCTACAGGAGGCTGTGCTAGGGTCTTATTGTTGCTACAGGAGGCTGTGCTAGGGTCTTATTGTTGCTACAGGGGGCTGTGCTAGGGTCTTATTGTTGCTACAGGGGGCTGTGCTAGGGTCTTATTGTTGCTACAGGGGGCTGTGCTAGGGTCTTATTGCTGCTACAGGGGGCTGTGCTAGGGTCTTATTGTTGCTACAGGAGGCTGTGCTAGGGTCTTATTGTTGCTACAGGAGGCTGTGCTAGGGTCTTATTGCTGCTACAGGGGGCTGTGCTAGGGTCTTATTGTTGCTACAGGGGGCTGTGCTAGGGTCTTATTGTTGCTACAGGAGGCTGTGCTAGGGTCTTATTGTTGCTACAGGAGGCTGTGCTAGGGTCTTATTGTTGCTACAGGGGGCTGTGCTAGGGTCTTATTGTTGCTACAGGGGGCTGTGCTAGGGTCTTATTGCTGCTACAGGGGGCTGTGCTAGGGTCTTATTGTTGCTACAGGAGGCTGTGCTAGGGTCTTATTGTTGCCTCCTGTATATGGGGCTATGCTAGGGTCATATTGTTGCCTCCTGTATAGGGGGCTGTGCTAGGGTCTTATTGCTGCTACAGGGGGCTGTGCTAGGGTCTTATTGTTGCTACAGGAGGCTGTGCTAGGGTCTTATTGCTGCTACAGGAGGCTGTGCTAGGGTCTTATTGTTGCTACAGGGGGCTGTGCTAGGGTCTTATTGTTGCTACAGGGGGCTGTGCTAGGGTCTTATTGTTGCTACAGGAGGCTGTGCTAGGGTCTTATTGTTGCTACAGGAGGCTGTGCTAGGGTCTTATTGTTGCTACAGGAGGCTGTGCTAGGGTCTTATTGCTGCTACAGGGGGCTGTGCTAGGGTCTTATTGTTGCTACAGGGGGCTGTGCTAGGGTCTTATTGTTGCTACAGGGGGCTGTGCTAGGGTCTTATTGTTGCTACAGGGGGCTGTGCTAGGGTCTTATTGCTGCTACAGGGGGCTGTGCTAGGGTCTTATTGCTGCTACAGGGGGCTGTGCTAGGGTCTTATTGTTGCTACAGGAGGCTGTGCTAGGGTCTTATTGTTGCTACAGGGGGCTGTGCTAGGGTCTTATTGTTGCTACAGGAGGCTGTGCTAGGGTCTTATTGCTGCTACAGGAGGCTGTGCTAGGGTCTTATTGCTGCTACAGGGGGCTGTGCTAGGGTCTTATTGTTGCTACAGGAGGCTGTGCTAGGGTCTTATTGTTGCTACAGGAGGCTGTGCTAGGGTCTTATTGTTGCTACAGGGGGCTGTGCTAGGGTCTTATTGTTGCTACAGGGGGCTGTGCTAGGGTCTTATTGCTGCTACAGGAGGCTGTGCTAGGGTCTTATTGCTGCTACAGGAGGCTGTGCTAGGGTCTTATTGTTGCTACAGGAGGCTGTGCTAGGGTCTTATTGCTGCTACAGGGGGCTGTGCTAGGGTCTTATTGTTGCTACAGGAGGCTGTGCTAGGGTCTTATTGCTGCTACAGGGGGCTGTGCTAGGGTCTTATTGCTGCTACAGGAGGCTGTGCTAGGGTCTTATTGTTGCTACAGGGGGCTGTGCTAGGGTCTTATTGCTGCTACAGGAGGCTGTGCTAGGGTCTTATTGCTGCTACAGGAGGCTGTGCTAGGGTCTTATTGTTGCTACAGGGGGCTGTGCTAGGGTCTTATTGCTGCTACAGGAGGCTGTGCTAGGGTCTTATTGCTGCTACAGGAGGCTGTGCTAGGGTCTTATTGCTGCTACAGGGGGCTGTGCTAGGGTCTTATTGCTGCTACAGGGGGCTGTGCTAGGGTCTTATTGTTGCTACAGGAGGCTGTGCTAGGGTCTTATTGTTGCTACAGGAGGCTGTGCTAGGGTCTTATTGTTGCTACAGGAGGCTGTGCTAGGGTCTTATTGTTGCTACAGGAGGCTGTGCTAGGGTCTTATTGCTGGTACAGGAGGCTGTGCTAGGGTCTTATTGTTGCTACAGGAGGCTGTGCTAGGGTCTTATTGCTGCTACAGGGGGCTGTGCTAGGGTCTTATTGTTGCTACAGGAGGCTGTGCTAGGGTCTTATTGCTGCTACAGGAGGCTGTGCTAGGGTCTTATTGTTGCTACAGGAGGCTGTGCTAGGGTCTTATTGTTGCTACAGGAGGCTGTGCTAGGGTCTTATTGCTGCTACAGGGGGCTGTGCTAGGGTCTTATTGTTGCTACAGGAGGCTGTGCTAGGGTCTTATTGTTGCTACAGGAGGCTGTGCTAGGGTCTTATTGTTGCTACAGGAGGCTGTGCTAGGGTCTTATTGTTGCTACAGGAGGCTGTGCTAGGGTCTTATTGTTGCTACAGGAGGCTGTGCTAGGGTCTTATTGTTGCTACAGGAGGCTGTGCTAGGGTCTTATTGTTGCTACAGGAGGCTGTGCTAGGGTCTTATTGTTGCTACAGGAGGCTGTGCTAGGGTCTTATTGTTGCTACAGGAGGCTGTGCTAGGGTCTTATTGTTGCTACAGGAGGCTGTGCTAGGGTCTTATTGTTGCTACAGGGGGCTGTGCTAGGGTCTTATTGTTGCTACAGGAGGCTGTGCTAGGGTCTTATTGTTGCTACAGGAGGCTGTGCTAGGGTCTTATTGTTGCTACAGGACGCTGTGCTAGGGTCTTATTGTTGCTACAGGAGGCTGTGCTAGGGTCTTATTGCTGCTACAGGGGGCTGTGCTAGGGTCTTATTGCTGCTACAGGAGGCTGTGCTAGGGTCTTATTGCTGCTACAGGGGGCTGTGCTAGGGTCTTATTGCTGCTACAGGAGGCTGTGCTAGGGTCTTATTGCTGCTACAGGAGGCTGTGCTAGGGTCTTATTGCTGCTACAGGGGGCTGTGCTAGGGTCTTATTGTTGCTACAGGGGGCTGTGCTAGGGTCTTATTGTTGCTACAGGAGGCTGTGCTAGGGTCTTATTGCTGCTACAGGGGGCTGTGCTAGGGTCTTATTGCTGCTACAGGAGGCTGTGCTAGGGTCTTATTGCTGCTACAGGGGGCTGGGCTAGGGCCCTATTGCTGCTACAGGGGGCTGGGCTTGGGCCCAGTGGGGAGGTGTGGCCCTATTGCTGCTACAGGGGGCTGGGCTAGGGCCCAGTGGGGAGGTGTGGCCCTATTGCTGCTACAGGGGGCTGGGCTAGGGCCCAGTGGGGAGGTGTGGCCCTATTGCTGCTACAGGGGGCTGGGCTAGGGCCCAGTGGGGAGGTGTGGCCCTATTGCTGCTACAGGGGGCTGGGCTAGGGCCCAGTGGGGAGGTGTGGCCCTATTTCTTACCTGATGATCGGTCTCCACAGATGGCACATACGTGTTTGGACATTCCTCCAGGACTGGTGCAGTTGTAGTTGATGTCCCCTAGATTCAGGAGACCCGGGGGAGGCTTGATGTCCTCCGAACTACTGACACTGTTCATCTGGAGCGAGGGAGGAAAGAGGAGGGGGGGGAGATCAACGATGGGAGAGGGGGGGTCGAGAGAGTAGAGTGGAAGAGAAGTTGGGAAAACATGAGTGAGTGAGTCAGTCCTGTCTCTTTTTATTTCTCTAAAATCGTCCCCCTCTCCCTCTCTCCCTCTCTTTCTCTCTCCCCCTCTTTCTCTCTTCCTCCGTTCTCCACCCACATGTGTGTGGTATGAAAGTGGCTGAGGCAGCGATCACATGACTTGATCAAAGGGAGTGTCTGTGTTTCCTCTGTGAGTTTAGTCATGCATGCTTCTAATGTCTGTTGACAGGGGTGGTTGACTGTGTGAGCTGTGTGGGAGGAGAGCTGAGCTTGTCACATTCACCAAGCTGCACTTCTCACTTTCCACCAGCAGAGAGAAGTGTAGGGTCACGTCAGCTTCAGGCCCAGGATTTTATGGGTTCAATATATTTGTTTGTCAAAACAGTTCAGTATAAATGCTGATTAGAAGGAAATATATACTGGTTTTAGCAACTTATGTTATAGTCCTTTCCCAGAGAATTTCCTGAATAAACATTGTCAAAATGATATATTTATGGGCTCCTTATCGTCTTTCTGCACTTTGCACTTCTGGTCTCCTGTCGACCACTGAGTTGGCAAAAATAGATAGGAATACATGTGGTATGGAAATGTGTGCATGTATATGAGTGAGCATGTGCTTGGGCTGGTGTGTGCATGTATATGAGTGAGCATGTGCTTGGGCTGGTGTGTGCATGTATATGAGTGAGCATGTGCTTGGGCTGGTGTGTGCATGTATATGAGTGAGCATGTGCTTGGGCTGGTGTGTGCATGTATATGAGTGAGCATGTGCTTGGGCTGGTGTGTGCATGTATATGAGTGAGCATGTGCTTGGGCTGGTGTGTGCATGTATATGAGTGAGCATGTGCTTGGGCTGGTGTGTGTATGTATATGAGTGAGCATGTGCTTGGGCTGGTGTGTGCATGTATATGAGTGAGCATGTGCTTGGGCTGGTGTGTGTATGTATATGAGTGAGCATGTGCTTGGGCTGGTGTGTGCATGTATATGAGTGAGCATGTGCTTGGGCTGGTGTGTACATGTCTTTGAGTGAGCATGTGCTTGGGCTGGTGTGTGCATGTATATGAGTGAGCATGTGCTTGGGCTGGTGTGTGCATGTATATGAGTGAGCATGTGCTTGGGCTGGTGTGTGCATGTATATGAGTGAGCATGTGCTTGGGCTGGTGTGTGCATGTATGTGAGTGAGCATGTGCTTGGGCTGGTGTGTGCATGTATATGAGTGAGCATGTGCTTGGGCTGGTGTGTGCATGTCTTTGAGTGAGCATGTGCTTGGGCTGGTGTGTGCATGTGCGTGTCTATGCGTGTGTAGTCACCACTAGTGACCTACATAGTGTGTGTATTTGATGGCTTGCATATAGGACATCCTTTACAGGGACGGCAGTCATTTCCTATAGTTGATTTATGACAGCACTCTGCTGTCTGTTTCATAATGGCCGTCTGAACTAAGGCTTTGACCTTACAGGAGACAACTGCTAGAGGCCTTTCTTTCTGTTCATCTCTCTCTTTCCCTCTCTCCTCCTCCCCCTCTCTCTCTCTCTCTCTCTCTCTCTCTCCTCCTCCCCCTCTCCCCCTCTATCTCCATCTCTCTCTCTCCTCCTCCATCTCTCTCTCCTCCTCCCCCTCTCTCTCTCTCCCTCTCTCTCCTCCTCCCCCTCTCTCTTTCTCCCTCTATCTCCATCTCTCTATCTTTTTTTCAGTTGGCCTAGTGTCAGTTGGTGTAAAGTACTTAAGTAAAAATACTTTAAAGTACTACTTAAGTAGTATCTGTACTTTACTTTACTATTTATATTAATTTACTTTTGATACTAATTAAGTACATGTTAGCAATTACATTTACTTTTGATACTTAAGTATATTTAAAACCAAATACCCGTAGACCTATACTCAAGTAGTATTTTCCTGGGTGTCTTTCACTTTAACTTTTCTATTAAGGTATCTTAACTTATCTTAACCCCCCCCCCCCACCACCACCACCACCACCACCACCACCACCACCACCACCACCACCACCACCACCACTGCTCTCTTTCCCCTTTCCCTCTCTTACGTGAGCTTTAGTAGTGAGCAAACAGTCAGCTAAATTAGCATTCTGTCTTCTGCTGATGCTGGTGAGTCAATGATGAGAGCGAGCCCTTTCCAGTACTGCAGCTCATAACCATGCCTCTAACATACAGCCAACATGCCAGACAAATGGCCAACATATGCTACACATACTGTATGTTATGATTAAACATGCCATTCACATGCTTATGGCTTCTCGGGCACCAACATGCCTCAGACAAACACAGCCATATGCAGCACAAGTATTAAACATTCATTACTAACGCTTTATACATTCATTATACAGTATATATATATATATTCATGATACAGTATATGATATTTGGTTCAGACATGCTTTACAACTATTACTACTAGCTATAAACTATTACTACTAGCTATAAACTATTACTACTAGCTATAAACTATTACTACTAGCTATAAACTATTACTACTAGCTATAAACTATTACTACTAGCTATAAACTATTACTACTAGACATAAACTATTACTACTAGCTATAAACTATTACTACTAGATATAAACTATTACTACTAGCTATAAACTATTACTACTAGCTATAAACTATTACTACTAGCTATAAACTATTACTACTAGCTATAAACTATTACTACTAGCTAAACTATTACTACTAGCTATAAACTATTACTACTAGCTATAAACTATTACTACTAGCTATAAACTATTACTACTAGCTATAAACTATTACTACTAGCTATAAACTATTACTACTAGCTATAAACTATTACTACTAGACATAAACTATTACTACTAGCTATAAACTATTACTACTAGATATAAACTATTACTACTAGCTATAAACTATTACTACTAGCTATAAACTATTACTACTAGCTATAAACTATTACTACTAGACATAAACTATTACTACTAGCTATAAACTATTGCTACTAGCTATAAACTATTACTAAATCAACTGTACATTTCGGTGTTCCTCAAGGTTCCATTTTAGGACCACTATTGTTTTCACTATATATTTTACCTCTTGGAGATGTCATTCGAAAACATAATGTTAACTTTCACTGCTATGCGGATGACACACAGCTGTACATTTCAATGAAATATGGTGAAGCCCCAAAATTGTCCTCGCTAGAAGCATGTGTGTCAGACATAAGGAAGTGGATGGCTGCAAACGTTCTACTTTCAAACTCGGACAAAACAGAGATGCTTGTTCTAGGTCCCAAGAAACAAAGAGATCTTCTGTTGAATCTGACAATCAATCTTAATGATTGTACAGTCGTCTCAAATAAAACTGTGAATGACCTCGGCGTTACTCTGGACCCTGTTCTCTCTTTTGACGAACATATCAAGACTGTTTCAAGGACAGCTTTTTTCCATCCACGTAACATTGCAAAAATCAGAAACTTTCTGTCCAAAAATGATGCAGAAAAATTCATCCCTGCTTTTTTCACTTCTAGGTTAGACTACTGCAATGCTCTACTTTCAGGCTACCCGGATAAAGCACTAAATAAACTTCAGTTAGTGCTAAATACGGCTGCTAGAATCCTGACTAGAACCAAAAAAATGTATCATATTACTCCAGTGCTAGCCTCTCTACACTGGCTTCCTGTCAAGGCAAGGGCTGATTTCAAGGTTTTACTGCTAACCTACAAAGCATTACATGGGCTTGCTCCTACCTATCTCTCTGATTTGGTCCTGCCGTACATACCTACACGTACGCTACGGTCACAAGACGCAGGCCTCCTAATTGTCCCTAGAATTTCTAAGCAAACAGCTGGAGGCAGGGCTCTCTCCTATAGAGCTCCATTTTTATGGAATGGCCTGCCTACCCATGTGAGAGACGCAAACTCGGTCTCAACCTTTAAGTCTTTGGGTTGTGCCATGGTGGAGATCTTTGGGGGCTATATTCGGCCTTGTCTCAGGATGGTAAGTTGGTGGTTGAAGATATCCCTCTAGTGGTGTGGGGGCTGTGCTTTGCCAACGTGGGTGGGGTTATATCCTTCCTGTATCCTGTCCTGTTCCTGTCATCGGATGGGGCCACAGTGTCTCCTGACCCCTCCTGTCTCAGCCTCCAGTATTTATGCTGCAGTAGTTTATGTGTCGGGGGCTAGGGTCAGTTTGTTATATCTGGAGTACTTCTCCTGTCTTATCCGGTGTCCTGTGTGAATTTAAGTGTGCTCTCTCTAATTCTCTTTTTCTCTCTCTCTCTCGGAGGACCTGAGCCCTAGGACCATGCCTCAGGACTACCTGACATGATGACTCCTTGCTGTCCCCAGTCCACCTGGCCGTGCTGCTTCTCCAGTTTCAAATGTTCTGCCTGTGATTATTATTATTTGACCCTCTTGGTCATCTCTGAACATTTGAACATCTTGGCCATGTTCTGTTATAATCTCCACCCGGCACAGCCAGAAGAGGACTGGCCACCCCACATAGCCTGGTTCCTCTCTATGTTTCTTTCTAGGTTCTGGCCTTTCTAGGGAGTTTTTCCTAGCCACCGTGCTTCTACACCTGCATTGCTTGCTGTTTGGGGTTTTAGGCTGGGTTTCTGTACAGCACTTTGAGATATCAGCTGATGTACGAAGGGCTATATAAATAAATAAGATTTGATTTACTACTAGCTATAAACTATTACTACTAGCTATAAACTATTACTACTATATATAAACTATTACTACTAGCTATAAACTATTACTACTAGATATAAACTATTACTACTAGATATAAACTATTACTACTAGATATAAACTATTACTACTAGCTATAAACTATTACTACTAGATATAAACTATTACTACTAGCTATAAACTATTACTACTAGCTACTACTAGCTATAAACTATTACTACTAGCTACTACTAGCTATAAACTATTACTACTAGATATAAACTATTACTACTAGCTATAAACTATTACTACTAGCTACTACTAGCTATAAACTATTATTACTAGCTACTACTAGCTATAAACTATTACTACTAGCTACTACTAGCTATAAACTATTACTACTAGCTACTACTAGCTATAAACTATTACTACTAGATTGGACCCAGGCTTAGGCTCCAGGAGGCTTAGACATAATCTCCATCAGCACCTATTGAGACCCGCAATTGAGTAAAACGCTCAGTTGGGCATCAGTCCTAAAACAAACCTTTCAAAACAATATTGTGATATCCTCTCCTCTATAGCATACAGTTCTGGCTTTGCCCCCCCCCCCCCCAAAAAAAAACATTTTGTAATATATATTTTTTTGTAAACTCAGATGACCCTTATCTAATATTAGGTTTTGGTTGAAGATCTGTTAATATTCAGTATATAAAAAAATAGAGAAAATGAGAAACGGGGGCAAATACTGTTTGACGGCACTGTATCTCCCCCTTTCACTGTATCTCCCCCCTTCACTGTATCTCCCCCCTTTCACTGTATCTCCCCCCTTCACTGTATCTCCCCCCTTTCACTGTATCTCCCCCCTTTCACTGTATCTCCCCCCATTCACTGTATCTCCCCCTTTCACTGTATCTCCCCCTTTCAAATAATCTCTAAGACAAGGCTTGATAATTAGTGTAACAATGGCAGCCATTGGCTTTAGATAGTGAAACATAGCATGAACACAAAAGCACTTATGTGTGATGGAGCATTGTCTGAATGGCTGACTTTCAAAACCCTTATCTGCTGTGTAGTTTATATAACAGGGCACTTAGAGAGAATTCCTATAGGATGTTGTAGTTCATTGTGTGAGACGGTAAGATTAGCGTCCTTGCGGTGGGTATTGCTTATCCATTGTTGTGAATGATCCTGTAATAACCTATAGATGGGGAGGATGAAAGCTCAGCGGAGAGGGAGAAAACTGAGAGAGATGGTCTTTCTTAGGCAATTACTGCTATAATCCATTCAAGGGCTGATGCTAACACCGAGAAGGGGCACACACACAGACACAGACACAGACACAGACACACACACACAGACACACACACACACACACAGCGTCCCACTTGGATAGTCTGCCCAGCCTGTTTGACCCACAACAAGCCACTAAGAGCTGACCTTTAGGCTAAAGGTTTATAGGTCAAGCAGAGGGCAGAGGAGAGGTGGTGGATTACAGTAATGTCGTGTCCTCGCCAGATATTGGATACGGCTAACCTTCACACTGAGTATCCAACAGGCATGTAAAAACCACACACTTAGAAAGCAAAATGACTGTCCTTGATTCAGTCCTTGAGCAGAATATAGTGCATACATGCAGTACACATTGAATGAACATCTGGCCACCAACTGAAGGAATCTACTGTAATACCCATCATATCGAAGTAAACTTGGGAGTCGAGCGATGACATGACGTGTGGGCCTCCCACTATCTCGTGAAACCATGCAGTTTATTAGGCTACTGATTATAATTTATGATGAACTTCACAGGGTGGTGAAAGTGCACGGTGATGAACTTCACAGGGTGGTGAAAGTGCACGGTGATGAACTTCACAGGGTGGTGAAAGTGCACGGTGAGGAACTTCACAGGGTGGTGAAAGTGCACGGTGAGGAACTTCACAGGGTGGTGAAAGTGCACAGTGATGAACTTGATGGTCCTTTCCCATAAATATCCAGGGTCTTATTCTGGTGACATGATGACCAATGCTTGACGGCAGTTTGACAAATAAAAACATTCTCGCTCTTATCTATAATAATTTCATCATGAAGACTAGCCCACCTGCACTGTATCTGCGAGCCGTTGGCTAGAGGGCTTGTGCCAAGACCAGAGTAGGCACATGTAACGGATGTGAAACAGCTAGCTAGTTAGCGGTGGTGCGCGCTAAATAGCGTTTCAACGTCACTTGCTCTGAGACCTTGAAGTAGTGGTTCCCCGCGGCTTTTGTGGAGCGATGGGGAACGATGCTTCGTGGGTGACTGTTGTGGATGTGTGCAGAGGGTCCCTGGTTCGCGCCCGGGTATGGGCGAGGGGACGGTCTAAAGTTATACTGTTACACACATTTGCTATTTAATAAAAAATGGGTTTTTTTTTGCGACAAAACTATCAGTAAGAGTTGAAAATGTGATGGAAACACATTGAATGTTACATTTTTATTCAGTACATGAAAACTTAAAGAGGGAAAAGTACACTTTGTTTGCACTACGTCGTCACACACTGTCAGTTTGTGGAAGCCCACCTCGTGGTGGGGAAACATTAGTTTGTGGAAGCCCACCTCGTGGTGGGGAAACATTAGTTTGTGGAAGCCCACCTCGTGGTGGGGAAACATTAGTTTGTGGAAGCCCACCTCGTGGTGGGGAAACATTAGTTTGTGGAAGCACACCTCGTGGTGGGGAAACATTAGTTTGTGGAAGCCCACCTCGTGGTGGGGAAACATTAGTTTGTGGAAGCCCACCTCGTGGTGGGGAAACATTAGTTTGTGGAAGCCCACCTCGTGGTGGGGAAACATTAGTTTGTGGAAGCCCACCTCGTGGTGGGGAAACATTAGTTTGTGGAAGCCCACCTCGTGGTGGGGAAACATTAGTTTGTGGAAGCACACCTCGTGGTGGGGAAACATTAGTTTGTGGAAGCACACCTCGTGGTGGGGAAACATTAGTTTGTGGAAGCACACCTCGTGGTGGGGAAACATTAGTTTGTGGAAGCCCACCTCGTGGTGGGGAAACATTAGTTTGTGGAAGCCCACCTCGTGGTGGGGAAACATTAGTTTGTGGAAGCCCACCTCGTGGTGGGGAAACATTAGTTTGTGGAAGCACACCTCGTGGTGGGGAAACATTAGTTTGTGGAAGCCCACCTCGTGGTGGGGAAACATTAGTTTGTGGAAGCACACCTCGTGGTGGGGAAACATTAGTTTGTGGAAGCCCACCTCGTGGTGGGGAAACATTAGTTTGTGGAAGCCCACCTCGTGGTGGGGAAACATTAGTTTGTGGAAGCACACCTCGTGGTGGGGAAACATTAGTTTGTGGAAGCACACCTCGTGGTGGGGAAACATTAGTTTGTGGAAGCACACCTCGTGGTGGGGAAACATTAGTTTGTGGAAGCACACCTCGTGGTGGGGAAACATTAGTTTGTGGAAGCACACCTCGTGGTGGGGAAACATTAGTTTGTGGAAGCACACCTCGTGGTGGGGAAACATTAGTTTGTGGAAGCCCACCTCGTGGTGGGGAAACATTAGTTTGTGGAAGCACACCTCGTGGTGGGGAAACATTAGTTTGTGGAAGCCCACCTCGTGGTGGGGAAACATTAGTTTGTGGAAGCACACCTCGTGGTGGGGAAACATTAGTTTGTGGAAGCACACCTCGTGGTGGGGAAACATTAGTTTGTGGAAGCCCACCTCGTGGTGGGGAAACATTAGTTTGTGGAAGCCCACCTCGTGGTGGGGAAACATTAGTTTGTGGAAGCACACCTCGTGGTGGGGAAACATTAGTTTGTGGAAGCACACCTCGTGGTGGGGAAACATTAGTTTGTGGAAGCACACCTCGTGGTGGGGAAACATTAGTTTGTGGAAGCCCACCTCGTGGTGGGGAAACATTAGTTTGTGGAAGCCCACCTCGTGGTGGGGAAACATTAGTTTGTGGAAGCCCACCTCGTGGTGGGGAAACATTAGTTTGTGGAAGCCCACCTCGTGGTGGGGAAACATTAGTTTGTGGAAGCACACCTCGTGGTGGGGAAACATTAGTTTGTGGAAGCACACCTCGTGGTGGGGAAACATTAGTTTGTGGAAGCCCACCTCGTGGTGGGGAAACATTAGTTTGTGGAAGCACACCTCGTGGTGGGGAAACATTAGTTTGTGGAAGCCCACCTCGTGGTGGGGAAACATTAGTTTGTGGAAGCCCACCTCGTGGTGGGGAAACATTAGTTTGTGGAAGCACACCTCGTGGTGGGGAAACATTAGTTTGTGGAAGCACACCTCGTGGTGGGGAAACATTAGTTTGTGGAAGCACACCTCGTGGTGGGGAAACATTAGTTTGTGGAAGCCCACCTCGTGGTGGGGAAACATTAGTTTGTGGAAGCCCACCTCGTGGTGGGGAAACATTAGTTTGTGGAAGCCCACCTCGTGGTGGGGAAACATTAGTTTGTGGAAGCACACCTCGTGGTGGGGAAACATTAGTTTGTGGAAGCCCACCTCGTGGTGGGGAAACATTAGTTTGTGGAAGCACACCTCGTGGTGGGGAAACATTAGTTTGTGGAAGCCCACCTCGTGGTGGGGAAACATTAGTTTGTGGAAGCACACCTCGTGGTGGGAAAACATTAGTTTGTGGAAGCCCACCTCGTGGTGGGGAAACATTAGTTTGTGGAAGCCCACCTCGTAGTGGGAAAACATTAGTTTGTGGAAGCACACCTCGTGGTGGGGAAACATTAGTTTGTGGAAGCCCACCTCGTGGTGGGGAAACATTAGTTTGTGGAAGCCCACCTCGTGGTGGGGAAACATTAGTTTGTGGAAGCACACCTC
>NC_048569.1:93836826-93981826 GCF_013265735.2 Oncorhynchus mykiss | reverse complement strand
GGTGGATAAACCCAAACCACTTAAATCTGTGGTAGTTAATTACAGGTTAGTGTGTACACACACACACACACACACACACACACACACACAAACACACACACACACACACACACACACACACACACACTGAGTGTACAAAACCCTAAGAACACCCCCTCCTCCCCTTTAGCCTCAGAACAGCCTTAATTCGTCAGGAAATGGACTCTACAAGGTGTCGAAAGCATTGGCTGGATGTCCTTTGGGTGGTGGACCATTCTTGATACACGGGAAACTGTTGAGAGTGAAAAACCCAGCAGCATTGCAGATCTTGACACAAACCGGTGCGCCTGACACTCACTACCAACCCCCCCCCCCCGTTCAGGAACTTCAATCTGTTGTCTTGCCCGTTCACCCTCTGAATGGCACACATACACAATCCATGTCTCAGTTGTCTCAAGTCCTAAAAATCCTTATTTAACCCGCCTCCTCCCCTTCATCTACACTGATTGAAGTGGATTTAACAAGTGACATAAATTAGGGATCATATCTTTCACCTGGATTCACCTGGTCAGTTTATGTCATGGAAAGAGCAGGTGTTCCTAATGTTTTGTCCCCTCAGTGTATACTGAGCCCTCCAGTGTGTGGTAATTCAATAAACCAGTGGCCCACTAACTAATAATATCTACGGTCTGGAGATCAGGCTACTGGGAATAGGGGCGTGTGTGTGTGTGTGTGTGTGTGTGTGTGTGTGTGTGTGTGTGTGAGAGAGAGAGAATGAGAGAGAGAGAGAATGAGAGAGAGAGAGAGAGAGAGAGAGAGAGAGAGAGAGAGAGAGAGAGAAAGGGGTCTATCTGTAACAGAATGACACACACTTCAAAATCGATCAGATTATCCCTCCAGAGAGAAGTGTATCCTCTAACGCGTGCATCGATCTGCAGTGTGTTTTTACGTGTGTGTTGCACTGTGACAAAGTGATACAAAACTTAATGCCCACTAAAGCAATCAAGAGAACAGACTGGGGGAGTCATTAGATACTGCCAACATGTCATTAAGAAGTGGTTCACTGCCCTGAGACTCTACTGCTAAACAACTCACTAGAACCTGGTTCACTGCCCTGAGACTAGGAGTAGGAGGCCATGGGAACGGGGGGGGGGGGGGGGGGGGGGCTGCACCTACTGGACAGTTGATCTATCTACAGCTATCCTTAGGTCTCCTATCGAGGCTGGGCTGCACCTACTGGAGAGTTGATCTCTCTACAGCTATCCTTAGGTCTCCTATCGAGGCTGGGCTGCACCTACTGGACAGTTGATCTATCTACAGCTATCCTTAGGTCTCCTATCGAGGCTGGGCTGCACCTACTGGAGAGTTGATCTCTCTACAGCTATCCTTAGGTCTCCTATCGAGGCTGGGCTGCACCTACTGGACAGTTGATCTATCTACAGCTATCCTTAGGTCTCCTATCGAGGCTGGGCAGTACCTCCTACTGGAGAGTTGATCTCTCTACAGCTATCCTTAGGTCTCCTATCGAGGCTGGGCTGCACCTACTGGACAGTTGATCTATCTACAGCTATCCTTAGGTCTCCTATCGAGGCTGGGCTGCACCTACTGGACAGTTGATCTATCTACAGCTATCCTTAGGTCTCCTATCGAGGCTGGGCAGTACCTCCTACTGGAGAGTTGATCTCTCTACAGCTATCCTTAGGTCTCATATCGAGGCTGGGCAGTACCTCCTACTGGAGAGTTGATCTCTCTACAGCTATCCTTAGGTCTCATATCGAGGCTGGGCTGCACCTACTGGAGAGTTGATCTCTCTACAGCTATCCTTAGGTCTCCTATCGAGGCTGGGCAGCACCTCCTACTGGAGAGTTGATCTCTCTACAGCTATCCTTAGGTCTCCTATCGAGGCTGGGCTACACCTACTGGACAGTTGATCTATCTACAGCTATCCTTAGGTCTCCTATCGAGGCTGGGCTGCACCTACTGGACAGTTGATCTATCTACAGCTATCCTTAGGTCTCCTATCGAGGCTGGGCTGCACCTACTGGACAGTTGATCTCTCTACAGCTATCCTTAGGTCTCCTATCGAGGCTGGGCAGCACCTCCTACTGGAGAGTTGATCAACCTACAGCTATCCTTAGGTCTCCTATCGAGGCTGGGCAGTACATACTGGAGAGTTGATCTATCTACAGCTATCCTTAGGTCTCCTATCGAGGCTGGGCAGCACCTCCTACTGGAGAGTTGATCAACCTACAGCTATCCTTAGGTCTCCTATCGAGGCTGGGCAGCACCTCCTACTGGAGAGTTGATCTATCTACAGCTATCCTTAGGTCTCCTATCGAGGCTGGGCAGCACCTCCTACTGGAGAGTTGATCTATCTACAATTATTAATTTGGTCTCACATCCAGGGTTTTAACAAAGCCCAGCCCTGATTAGCTTTGATATTTGTCACTGACTAATACCAATGTGCTATCATGAGAATCATTATTGAAAGATATCTTAATAACCAATTATATTTGCAAAGTCATTCCAAAGGGTAGGTTTAAGAGACGAAATGAAATATAACCATAAGTCATATAGCATCAATGAGACTATTTAGGACGATATAGCGTTTGCATCATCAACAGCTGTTGTTTAAATTCAACCCAGGGTTTAACTAAAATAGACAGGCAGGTAGCTTAGGAGTTATGAGTGTTGGGCCAGTAACTGAAAGGTTGCTGGTTCAAATCCCTGAGCTGACTAGGTGAAAGATCTGTCAATGTACCCTTGAGCAAGGCACTTAACCCCTAATTGCGCCTGTAATTCGCTCTGGATAAGAGTGTCTGCTAAATTATGTAAATACAGGTCTAGGATTTCAAGCTTTGGTGGATTTTAAATGTTATCATCAAGTGAATAATTAATATGTTGGATTCACGTCTCTATCTCAACCAAACAAGTCAAAGAAAATACTAAATCAAATCAAACTTTTTTAAAAATGCATTTAAAGTTTGATTTGTTTTAGTCCTATTCTTTAACTGTGATTTTTGGTGGAGATAGAGACATGAATCCAACGTACTGTCTCAATTATTAATTTGTAGACGAACTAGACATTGAATTGTGTTTGGTTGTCAACGCAACCAAACATCAACATTTGAAGGAGATGCAGGTTCTGCTTTGATAGGTCCATCCTGTGCCACCGACTTAGTCTGGCTTTAATCCTACTGTATACACTGACTTAGTCTGACTTTAATCCTACTGTATACACTGACTTAGTCTGGCTTAGACCTACTGTATATACTGTATACACTGACTTAGTCTGACTTTAATCCTACTGTATACACTGACTTAGTATGGCTTAGACCTACTGTATATACTGTATACATTGACTTAGTCTGGCTTAGACCTACTGTATATACTGTATACACTGACTTAGTCTGGCTTAGACCTACTGTATATACTGTATACACTGACTTAGTATGGCTTAGACCTACTGTATATACTGTATACACTGACTTAGTCTGACTTTAATCCTACTGTATACACTGACTTAGTATGGCTTAGACCTACTGTATATACTGTATACATTGACTTAGTCTGGCTTAGACCTACTGTATATACTGTATACACTGACTTAGTCTGGCTTAGACCTACTGTATATACTGTATACACTGACTTAGCCTGGATTTAATTCTACTTTGTCTACAAATGAATAATTGATATGTTGGATTCAAGTGTCCACCTCAACCAAAAATAACACTTAAAGAACAGGACTAAATCAAATGAAACTTTAAATGCATTTTAAATCAAGTTTGATTTGGTCATATTCTTTAACTTTGATGTTTGGTTGAGATGGAGACGTGAATCCAAACATATCAATTATTCATTTGTAGGCAAACTGGAATTAAAGCCAGACTAAGTCAGTGGTACAAAAGATACATCTCCTTTTTGCGTTGACAACCAAACATAATCCAATAGCACTTTTACAATACATTACATATCCCATGAACTATTAACAAGTTAACAAATGATATGTTTGGATGCACATCTCCAACTAAACCAAAAATCAAAGTTAAATTATAGGATTAAGCCAGTGGCTCAGATGAAACTATCCAAGCATTAGATATCTTTTAAATGTTGATATTTGGTTGCGTTGTCAATCAAACACATTTAATTATACAGTGCCTTCAGAAAGTATTTATACCCCTTGACCTATTCCACATTTTGATGTGTTACAGCCTGAAATTCAAAATGGATTAAATAGATTATTGTTCACCAATCTACACACAATACCCCATAATGACAAGAGAAAACCCGTTTACATGAGTATTCACACCCCTGAGTCAAAACTTTGTAAAAGCACCTTTGCCAGAGATTACAGCTGTGAGTCTTTCTGGGTACGTCTCTAAGAGCTTTCCACACCTGGATTGTACAACATTTGCCCATTATTCCTTCAAAAAATTCTTCAAGCTCTGTCAAATTGGTTGTTGATCATTGCTAGACAACCATTTTCGGGTGTTGCCATAGATTTTCAACGTGATTTTAGTCAAAACTGTAACTCAGCCACCCAGGAACATTCACTGTTTTCTTGGTAAGCAACTCCAGTGTATATTTGGCCTTGTGTTTTAGGTTATTGTCCTGCTGAAAGGGGAATTCATCTCCCAGTGTCTGGTGGAAAGCAGACTGAACCAGGTTTTCCTCTAGGATTTTGCCTGTGCTCAGCTCCATTCCATTTCTCTTTTATCATTAACTTTCCAGTCCTTAATTAACGATTACAAGCATACCCATAACATGATACAGACACCACTATGTTTGAAAATGTGGAGAATGGATTTTCCAAGCATACAGTAACACTTTGTATTCAGGACATAAAGTACATTTCTTTGCCACATTTTTAGCTATTTTATTTTAGTGCCTTGTTGCAAACAGGAAGCATGTTTTGGAATATTTGTATTCTGTACAGGCTTCCTTTTTTTCACTATATCAATTAGGTTTGTATTGTGGAGTAACTACAATGTTGTTGATCCATCCTCAGTTTCCTCCTATCAAAACCATTAAGCTCTGTAACTGTTTTAAAGTCATCCCTGGCCTCAAGGTGAAATCCCTGAGCGGTTTCCTTCCTCTCCGGCAACTGAGTTAGGAAGGACGCCTGTATCTTTGTAGTGACTGGGTATATTGATATACCATCCAAAGTGTAATTAATATCTTCACCATGCTCAAAAGGATATTCAATGTCTGCTTTTTATTTATTTTTTACCCATCTACCGATAGGTTCTCTTCTTTGTGAGGCATTGGAAAACCTCCCTGGTCTTTGTGGTTGAATCTGTGTTTGAAATTCACTGCTTGACTGAGGGACCTTACAGATAATTGTATGTGTCAGGTACAAATATGAGGTGGTCATTCAAAAATCATGTCAAACTCTATTATTGAGTCCATGCAACTTATTACAATATATGACTTGTTAAGCACATTTTTACACCCAAACTTATTTAGGCATAAGAAAGGGGTTGAGAGTATTCATACTCCTTGTCATTTTCCAAATATTTTGTTGTGTTACAGCCTGAATTTAAAATGGATTCAATTGAGATTGTGTGTCAAAGGCCTGCACACAATAACCAATAATGTCAAAGTGGAATCATGTTATCAAACAATTGGTTATAAATTAATTTAAAAAATGAAAAGCTGAAATGTCTTGAGTCAGTAAGTATTCAACCCCTTTGTTATGGCAAGCCTAAATAAGTTGAAGAGAAAGAAATTGCACGTCACATAGTAAGTTAATAATAGTGTTTAAAGTGATTTTTTGAATGACTCTATACCCCACACATACCTGTAAGGTCCCTGAGTCGAGCAGTGAATTTCAAACACAGATTCAACCACTAAGACCAGGAAGGTTTTTCCAACGCCTCGCAAAGAAGAGCATAGGTGCATAGGTGGGTAAAAATGTAAAAAGCAGACACTGAGGGCTCTATTTTCAGCCGGTGTTAAGGTGGCGCCGGTGTCAAATGCACGTTAGTTTGCAATTTTGTCATGTTAAAATTGCCACACTGGCATTTTCCAGCCCTAGCGCCAAGACTCAGCAATTCACCTGTCTTAAATCAGCTCGCTTGCTGGGTGGATGGGGGGGGAAATATTTGAGGTGTGTCCTTAAAAACATTATCCAAAGTGCTAATTTCAGGCAGCGCTGCAGAATACGTTTAGAAACTCTGCCTTCCACCAGACACTGGGAGATGAAGTCACCTTTCAGCAGGACAATAACCTAAAACACAAGGTCAAATATACACTGGAGTTGCTTACCAAGAAGACAGTTAATGTTCCTGAGTGGCTGAGTTACAGTTTTAAATTAAATTGTCTTGAAAATCTATGGCAAGACTTGAAAATGGCCGTCTAGCAATGATATGTTTTACGCTGCTGCTACTGGCTGTTTATTATCTATGCATAGTCACTTTCCCCCTGCCGACATGTACATATTACCTCAATTACCTTGAAGGCAGGTAGCCTAGCGGTTAAGAGCGTTGGGCAGGTAGCCTAGTGGTTAGAGCAGGTAGCCTAGTGGTTAGAGCAGGTAGCCTAGCGGTTAGAGCAGGTAGCCTAGTGGTTAGAGCAGGTAGCCTAGCGGTTAGAGCAGGTAGCCTAGCGGTTAGAGCGTTGGGCAGGTAGCCTAGTGGTTAGAGCGTTGGGCAGGTAGCCTAGCGGTTAGAGCGTTGGGCAGGTAGCCTAGCGGTTAGAGCGTTGGGCAGGTAGCCTAGCGGTTAGAGCGTTGGGCAGGTAGCCTAGCGGTTAGAGCGTTGGGCAGGTAGCCTAGCGGTTAGAGCGTTGGGCAGGTAGCCTAGCGGTTAGAGCGTTGGGCAGGTAGCCTAGTGGTTAGAGCAGGTAGCCTAGTGGTTAGAGCAGGTAGCCTAGCGGTTAGAGCAGGTAGCCTAGTGGTTAGAGCAGGTAGCCTAGCGGTTAGAGCAGGTAGCCTAGCGGTTAGAGCGTTGGGCAGGTAGCCTAGTGGTTAGAGCGTTGGGCAGGTAGCCTAGCGGTTAGAGCGTTGGGCAGGTAGCCTAGCGGTTAGAGCGTTGGGCAGGTAGCCTAGCGGTTAGAGCGTTGGGCAGGTAGCCTAGCGGTTAGAGCGTTGGGCAGGTAGCCTAGCAGTTAGAGCGTTGGGCAGGTAGCCTAGCGGTTAGAGCGTTGGGCAGGTAGCCTAGTGGTTAGAGCGTTGGGCAGGTAGCCTAGCGGTTAGAGCGTTGGGCAGGTAGCCTAGCGGTTAGAGCGTTGGGCAGGTATCCTAGCGGTTAGAGCGTTGGGCAGGTAGCCTAGCGGTTAGAGCGTTGGGCAGGTAGCCTAGCGGTTAGAGCGTTGGGCAGGTAGCCTAGCGGTTAGAGCGTTGGGCAGGTAGCCTAGTGGTTAGAGCGTTGGGCAGGTAGCCTAGCGGTTAGAGCGTTGGGCAGGTATCCTAGTGGTTAGAGCGTTGGGCAGGTAGCCTAGCGGTTAGAGCGTTGGGCAGGTATCCTAGTGGTTAGAGCGTTGGGCAGGTAGCCTAGTGGTTAGAGCGTTGGGCAGGTATCCTAGTGGTTAGAGCGTTGGGCCAGGTAGCCTAGTGGTTAGAGCGTTGGGCAGGTAGCCTGGTGGTTAGAGCGTTGGGCAGGTAGCCTAGTGGTTAGAGCGTTGGGCAGGTAGCCTAGTGGTTAGAGCGTTGGGCAGGTATCCTAGTGGTTAGAGCATTGGACTAGTAACCATAAAGGTTGCTAGATCGAAATCCCAGAGCTGACAAGGTAAACATCTGTCGTTCTGCCCCTGAACAAGGAAGTTAACCCACTGTTCCTAGGCCGTCATTGCAAATAAGGAATTTGTTCTTAACTAACTAACTTGTCTAGTTAAATGAAGGTTAAATAAATAAACTAACCTGTGCCCCACACATTGACTTGGTACCGGTACCACCTGTATATAGCCTATTGTGTTACTTTTGTACCATGAGATTTTCTTAACTCTTATTTTTCTTAAAACTGCATTGTTGGTTAAAGGCTTGAAAGTAAGCATTTCATGGTAAGGTATTCGGCACATGTGACAAATAGAATTTGATTTGATTTGATCAAGAACCAACTTGACAGCGCTTGAAGAATAAAAAATATAAAAAAGTGTAAATATTGTACAATCCAGGTGTGCAAAGCTCTTAGAGAGTTACCCAGAAACACACAGCTGTAATCACAGCCAAAAGTGATTCTATCATGTATTGACCCAAAGGTTTGAATACTTATGTAAATGAGATATTTCTGTATTTCATTTTCAATAAATTTGCAAACATTTCTAAAAACATGCTTTCACTTTTGTCGTTATGGGGTATTGTGTGTAAATGGGTAATAAAATATATGTATTTAATCCATTTTGAATTCAGGCTGTAACACAACAACGTGTGGAATAAGTCAAGGGGTGTGAATACTTTCTGAAGGCCCTGTTTATGGTTGAAATCACAGTGATTCACACATTTTGATGACAACTAAACCAAATATCTGACATTATTTTTTCCATTGAAATTTTGGTTGTGCTTTTAGATGGTTGAAAGTATGGTGATAATACATTGGGAATTAAACTTATGTCTGTCTTCTTGAGTTGGGTGAATAAATGTTGAAATCTCATTGATCAACGTCTCAACCAAATATGACCTACATTTTCCCGTTGAAAGAAGGTGGTGTGCCCAGCGGGAAGTTTCCAAATGCATGACAAAACAAATGGCTACATTTCATCATGTTCCAAATAGAGACATTGACACATTGGCACAGAACATTTGAAAAGAGGAAGAGGATCAATGGTTTGGCCGGTGCTGAGACAGACAGACAGAGACAGACAGACAGACAGACATACAGAAAGAGATAACAGATTTTTTTGGTTGCGAGATAAAGAAGCTCAACTCAAACAACAACAGGACAGGGCCAGTCAGACCTAACCCAACGATTCCCGATCGAGCGTGAAGGGGACAGACTGACCAGATTTTGCCACACAACAAACAAATAACAGCAGAAGAAGTAACCAGCTGACCAGTCCCTGTTCCAAACTAACATTCTCATGTGGTTACTGGATGGGAAGAGGAGGAGGAGGGGAGGAGGAGAGGAAGAGTGGAGAGAAGTAGGAGAGGAGGAGGGGAGAGAAGTAGGAGAGGAGGAGGGAGGAGGAGAAAGGGAGGGGAGGAGGAGTAGGAGAGATGGGAGAGAAGGAGGAGAGGAGGAGAGAGGAGTCAGAGAGGAGGAGGGAGGAGGAGAAGAGGAGGAGGAGGGGAGAGGAGTAGGAGAGGAGTAGGAGAGGGGGAGGGGAGGAGGAGGGCAGAGGAGTAGGAGAGATGGGAGAGAAGGAGGAGAGGAGGAGAGAGGAGTCAGAGAGGAGGAGGGAGGAGAAGAGGAGGAGGGGAGAGGAGTAGGAGAGGGGGGGAGGAGGAGAGGAGTAGGAGAGGGGGAGGGGAGAGGATTAGGAGAGGGGGAGGGGAGGAGTAGGGGAGAGGAGTAGGAGTAGAGGGAAGAGGGGAGGTGAAAACAGGAAGTGAGACAAAGCTGTGGGGATAAACGAAATAAGGCTGGTGCATGTGCTGTTGCTGGCAAGGGAACATCCCTGTTCACTCTGACTCCTCTGGTGCGCTGCTCATTCCCGTCTAACCCACTCACATCCAGTGACCCTTGACCTGGGTAGGTTGCCCTGACCAGACTGTGACACACTACCAGAGCGCCCCAGTCTCAGCGTACTGCACAGAGACCATTTGAAAGATCATCATGTATCATGGCCCAATCAGCACACTGCAGACAGATAAGGAGAGAGTAAAACACCCAGACAGACTGACTGTTTGTGTTTACTAGTCAGATCGCTCTGTTTCTCATAGACTAGACATATTCACCTAAGAGCAGTGGGCTTAAAAACGGCGGTCAGTAGTATTCATCTGTTATCTCGTCCTCTCTCAGGATCAGTAGGATTCATCTGTCATCACAGTCATCTCTCAGGATCAGTAGGATTCATCTGTCATCTGTCATCTCGTCCTCTCTCAGGATCAGTAGGATTCATATGTCATCACAGTCATCGCGTCCTCTCTCAGGATCAGTAGGATTCATCTGTCATCTGTCATCTCGTCCTCTCTCAGGATCAGTAGGATTCATATGTCATCACAGTCATCTCGTCATCTCTCAGGATCAGTAGGATTCATCTGTCATCACAGTCATCTCTCAGGATCAGTAGGATTCATCTGTCACCACAGTCATCTCGTCATCTCTCAGGATCAGTAGGATTCATCTGTCATCACAGTCATCTCTCAGGATCAGTAGGATTCATCTGTCATCTGTCATCTCGTCCTCTCTCAGGATCAGTAGGATTCATATGTCATCACAGTCATCTCTCAGGATAAGTAGGATTCATCTGTCATCACAGTCATCTCTCAGGATCAGTAGGATTCATCTGTCATCACAGTCATCTCGTCCTCTCTCAGGATCAGTAGGATTAATCTGTCACCACAGTCATCTCGTCCTCTCTCAGGATCAGTAGGATTCATATGTAATCACAGTTGTCTCTCAGGATCAGTAGGATTCATCTGTCATCACAGTCATCTCATCCTCTCTCAGGATCGGTAGGATTCATCTGTCATCTCGTCATCTCTCAGGATCAGTAGGATTCATATGTAATCACAGTTATTATCTCTCAGGATCAGTAGGATTCATCTGTCATCACAGTCATCTCATCCTCTCTCAGGATCAGTAGGATTCATCTGTCATACCGTCATCTCTCAGGATCAGTAGGATTCATCTGTCATCACAGTCATCGCGTCCTCTCTCAGGATCAGTAGGATTCATCTGTCATCACAGTCATCGCGTCCTCTCTCAGGATCAGTAGGATTCATCTGTCATCACAGTCATCTCTCAGGATCAGTAGGATTCATATGAAATCACAGTTATCTCTCAGGATCAGTAGGATTCATCTGTCACCACAGTCATCTCGTCATCTCTCAGGATCAGTAGGATTCATCTGTCATCACAGTCATCTCTCAGGATCAGTAGGATTCATCTGTCATCACAGTCATCTCGTCATCTCTCAGGATCAGTAGGATTCATCTGTCATCACAGTCATCTCGTCATCTCTCAGGATCAGTAGGATTCATCTGTCATCACAGCCATCTCGTCATCTCTCAGGATCAGTAGGATTCATCTGTCATCACAGTCATCGCTCAGGATCAGTAGGATTCATCTGTCATCACAGTCATCTCTCAGGATCAGTAGGATTCATCTGTCATCACAGTCATCTCTCAGGATCAGTAGGATTCATATGTAATCACAGTTGTCTCTCAGGATCAGTAGGATTCATCTGTCATCACAGTCATCTCATCCTCTCTCAGGATCGGTAGGATTCATCTGTCATCTCGTCATCTCTCAGGATCAGTAGGATTCATATGTAATCACAGTTATTATCTCTCAGGATCAGTAGGATTCATCTGTCATCACAGTCATCTCATCCTCTCTCAGGATCAGTAGGATTCATCTGTTATACCGTCATCTCTCAGGATCAGTAGGATTCATCTGTCATCACAGTCATCGCGTCCTCTCTCAGGATCAGTAGGATTCATCTGTCATCACAGTCATCGCGTCCTCTCTCAGGATCAGTAGGATTCATCTGTCATCACAGTCATCTCTCAGGATCAGTAGGATTCATATGAAATCACAGTTATCTCTCAGGATCAGTAGGATTCATCTGTCACCACAGTCATCTCGTCATCTCTCAGGATCAGTAGGATTCATCTGTCATCACAGTCATCTCTCAGGATCAGTAGGATTCATCTGTCATCACAGTCATCTCGTCATCTCTCAGGATCAGTAGGATTCATCTGTCATCACAGTCATCTCGTCATCTCTCAGGATCAGTAGGATTCATCTGTCATCACAGCCATCTCGTCATCTCTCAGGATCAGTAGGATTCATCTGTCATCACAGTCATCGCTCAGGATCAGTAGGATTCATCTGTCATCACAGTCATCTCTCAGGATCAGTAGGATTCATCTGTCATCACAGTCATCTCTCAGGATCAGTAGGATTCATCTGTCATCTCGTCATCTCTCAGGATCAGTAGGATTCATCTGTCATCACAGTCATCGTGTCCTCTCTCAGGATCAGTAGGATTCATCTGTCATCACAGTCATCTCTCAGGATCAGTAGGATTCATCTGTCATCACAGTCATCTCTCAGGTGCTCACCGGTATCCAAGAGAGAATCCCGAGCAAGCGAGTGAGTGAGTGAGTGAGTGAGTGAGTGAGTGAGTGAGTGAGCAAGTGAGCGAGCGACTGAGTGAGAAAAGCGGTTGTGAATGTCTGAGTCCATGCGTGTCTGCGAGTAAGAGTTGTACCATAGAGACTTAGTTTCCACTTTTGCACAGAGATGGGAAATACATTTACAAATAAATAATAAAATAATGAAAGTAAACAAAAGCTGTGAAACTTCAGAAACATATTTTCATCCAATCATTTATTTGTTTGATCTAACTGGGCAAGTCGGTTAAGAACCAATTCTTATTTACAATGACAGCCTACCCCGGCCAAACCCGGACGACGATGGGCCAATTGTGCGCCGCCCTATGGGACTCCTAATCAATGCTGGTTGTGATACAGCCTGGAATCAAACCAGGGTCTGTAGTGACGCTTCTAGCACTGAGATGCAGTGCCTTAGATGCCTGCGCCACTCGGGATCATGATCATGATTTTCCTAGACACCCATCTGAGCGACCCACCCACCCACCAGACATCCTTGCCCGTTTGATGGGCCTACTGCAAGTAGCCTATGTAGCCAAGACCGAAGCAATGAAGAATCTAGACACAAAACAAAAATATAACTTATTCAGGAAAGATGAGGTTTCATTTATTTAAAATAAAAACAGACAAAAAAACGGCGAAAAATGTTTTTCCTAAGCGACCAAAATTAACCTACAGAAAATAGCTACAAACAATGGAGAAATCCTTATCTCACCAAAGGAGATTTTGAATGAGGAAGTAAAATATTTAAAACAAGTTCCTCCAACCTTATTTGATGATGGGTTTTGAGTGAGATCTTGTGATGTCACAGGACAAACTATGGTTGGCAATCGATTCCTTTCAGACGGGAAAAACCGCCGAGCCTCGGTGGCATTCCAATAGAGATATATCAAACTTTTTATGAACCCCCGGAAGATTCATTACTATCATGTTGTAATTGCTAATACAGTGCCTTGCGAAAGTATTCGGGCCCCCTTGAACTTTGCGACCTTTTGCCACATTTCAGGCTTCAAACATAAAGATATAAAACTGTATTTTTTTGTGAAGAATCAACAACAAGTGGGACACAATCATGAAGTGGAACGACATTTATTGGATATTTCAAACTTTTTTAACAAATCAAAAACTGAAAAATTGGGCGTGCAAAATTATTCAGCCCCTTTACTTTCAGTGCAGCAAACTCTCTCCAGAAGTTCAGTGAGGATCTCTGAATGATCCAATGTTGACCTAAATGACTAATGATGATAAATACAATCCACCTGTGTGTAATCAAGTCTCCGTATAAATGCACCTGCACTGTGATAGTCTCAGAGGTCCGTTAAAAGCGCAGAGAACATCATGAAGAACAAGGAACACACCAGGCAGGTCCGAGATACTGTTGTGAAGAAGTTTAAAGCCGGATTTGGATACAAAAATATTTCCCAAGCTTTAAACATCCCAAGGAGCACTGTGCAAGCGATAATATTGAAATGGAAGGAGTATCAGACCACTGCAAATCTACCAAGACCTGGCCGTCCCTCTAAACTTTCAGCTCATACAAGGAGAAGACTGATCAGAGATGCAGCCAAGAGGCCCATGATCACTCTGGATGAACTGCAAAGATCTACAGCTGAGGTGGGAGACTCTGTCCATAGGACAACAATCAGTCGTATATTGCACAAATCTGGCCTTTATGGAAGAGTGGCAAGAAGAAAGCCATTTCTTAAAGATATCCATAAAGACTGTCGTTTAAAGTTTGCCACTAGCCACCTGGGAGACACACCAAACATGTGGAAGAAGGTGCTCTGGTCAGATGAAACCAAAATTGAACTTTTTGGCAACAATGCAAAACGTTATGTTTGGCGTAAAAGCAACACAGCTCATCACCCTGAATACACCATCCCCACTGTCAAACATGGTGGTGGCAGCATCATGGTTTGGGCCTGATTTTCTTCAGCAGGGACAGGGAAGATGGTTAAAATTGATGGGAAGATGGATGGAGCCAAATACAGGACCATTCTGGAAGAAAACCTGATGGAGTCTGCAAAAGACCTAAGACTGGGACGGAGATTTGTCTTCCAACAAGACAATGATCCAAAACATAAAGCAAAATCTACAATGGAATGGTTCAAAAATAAACATATCCAGGTGTTAGAATGGCCAAGTCAAAGTCCAGACCTGAATCCAATCGAGAATCTGTGGAAAGAACTGAAAACTGCTGTTCACAAATGCTCTCCATCCAACCTCACTGAGCTCGAGCTGTTTTGCAAGGAGGAATGGGAAAAAATGTCAGTCTCTCGATGTGCAAAACTGATAGAGACTTACCCCAAGCGACTTACAGCTGTAATCGCAGCAAAAGGTGGCGCTACAAAGTATTAACTTAAGGGGGCTGAATAATTTTGCACGCCCAATTTTTCAGTGTTTGATTTGTTAAAAAAAGTTTGAAATATCCAATAAATGTCGTTCCACTTCATGATTGTGTCCCACTTGTTGTTGATTTTTCACAAAAAAAATACAGTTTTATATCTTTATGTTTGAAGCCTGAAATGTGGCAAAAGGTCGCAAAGTTCAAGGGGGCCGAATACTTTCGCAAGGCACTGTATATAAAGCGAATTGTCTGACACAAAAAGAGGGACTGATCTCGCTCCTACTGAAGCAGGAACCTGGGGGACAGAACAAATACCCTGTCTCTTTAAAAAATTGGAGTCCCGGCCTCCCGGGTGGCGCAGTGGTTAAGGGCGCTGTACTGCAGCGCCAGCTGTGCCATCAGAGTCCCTGGGTTCGCGCCCAGGCTCTGTTGTAACCGGCCGCGACCGGGAGGTCCGTGGGGCGACGCACAATTGGCCTAGCGTCGCCCGGGTTAGGGAGGGCTTGGTCGGTAGGGGTGTCCTTGTCTCATCGCACACCAGCGACTCCTGTGGCGGGCTGGGCGCAGTGTACGCTAACCAACCTTCGTCTCTCCCGAGCCCGTACGGGAGTTGTAGCGATGAGACAAGATAGTAGCTACTACAACAATTGGATACCACGAAATTGGGGAGAAAAAGGGGTAAAATTCAAAAAAAAAAAATAATAATAATAATTGGAGTCCCCTCACCCTTCAATGTTATGACACAAAAATATTGGCAAAATGTATTGCTCATATAAATAAAAAAGGTCCTATCAGACATTATTCATCACAATCAGACGGGAGACAACATCAGACAACTACTAGAAATAATGGAAAACTTTGAGAACGCAGGGAACTCAGGTATAATCTTGAAATCAGATTTCCCTTGAATTTTTTTACTTTGGAGAATCTCTCCTAAAATGGCTAAAAGTAATGTACAACAATCCTTCTGAGAAATTTAAATTGTCAAGAGGCGTAAAACAAGGTTGCCCTCTGTCACCAAACTTATTAGGGCCATTGAACTGTTATCTATAATTTTAAAAAAAATATGGTTGAGAGGGACAAGGAATGGGAAATACAGTGCCTTCTGAAAGTATTCAGACCCCTTGACTTTATCCACTGTGTTCATGAGGACCTTCAATGCTGCAGACATTTTGTTATGTTACATGTTGTTACTTTACAGCTTTATTCTAAAATGGATTAAATAAAAACAATCCTCAGAAATATACACACAATATCCCATAATGGGACAAAGCAAAAACAGGTCATTCTAAATTACTGCTAATTTATATAATTTTCTTTTTAAATAAATGTATTCACATAAATATTCAGACCCTTTACTATGAGACTCCAAATTGCATCCTCCGGTGCGTCCTGTTTCCATTGATCATCCTTGAGATGTTTCTACAACTTTATTGGAGTCCACCTGTGGTAAATTCAATTGATTCAACAGGATTTGGAAATGCACACACCTGTCTATATAAGGTCCCACAGTTGACAGTGCATGTCAGAGCAGAAACCGAGCCATGAGGTCGAAGGAATTGTCCGTAGAGCTCTGAGACAGGATTGTGTCGAGGCACAGATCTTTCTTAAATGGAAGACGTTTGGAAGACTCTTCCTAGTGCTGGTCGCCCGGCCAAACTGAGCAATCGGGGGAGAAGGGCCTTGGTCAGGGAGGTGGCCAAGAACCCAATGGTCACTCTGACAGAGCGCCTGAGTTCCTCTGTGGAGGAAGCTACTCCTCAGTAAAAGGCACATGACAGCCCGCTTGGAGTTTGCCAAAAGGCACCTAAAGACTCTCAACAAGATTATCTGGTCTGATGAAACCAAGATTGAAATCTTTGGCCTGAATGCCAAGCGTCTCGTCTGGAGGAAACCTGGCAGCATTCCAATGGTGAAGCATGGTGGTGGCAGTATCATGATGTGGGAATGTTTTTCAGCGGCAGGGACTGGGAGACTAGTCAGGATTGAGGGAAAGATGAATGGAGCAAAGTACAGAGAGATCATTGATGAAAACCTGCTCCAGATCGCTCAGGACATCAGACTGGGGAGAAGGTTCACCTTCCAAAAGGACAACAACCCTAAGTACACAGCCAAGACAACACAGCAGTGGCTTCGGGATAAGTCTCTGAATGTCCTTGAGTGGCCCAGCCAGAGCCTGGAATTGAACCCAATCAAAAATCTCTAGAGAGGGGCCTCCCGGGTGGCGCAGTGGTTAAGGGCGCTCTGTGCCATCAGAGTCCCGGGGTTCGCGGGGTTCGCGCCCAGGCTCTGTCGTAACCGGCCGCGACCGGGAGGTCCGTGGGGCGACGCACAATTGGCCTAGCGTCGTCTGGGTTAGGGAGGGATTGGTCGGTAGGGATCTCCTTGTCTCATCGCGCACCAGCGACTCCTGTGGCGGGCCGGGCGCAGTGCGCGCTAGCCAAGGTTGCCAGGTGCACGATGAGGGTGGGTTGTGTATCCGAGGACATTCAGCCTTCGTCTCTCCCGAGCCTGTACGGGAGTTGTGAGACAAGATAGTAGCTACTACAACAATTGGATACCACAAAAATGGGGAGAAAAAGGGGTAAAATTTAAAAATAAAAAAAACATTCTCTAGAGAGACCTAAAAATAGCTGTGCAGCAACGCTCCCCATCCAACCTGACAGAGCTTGAGAGGATCTGCAGGGAAGAATGGGAGAAACTCTCCAAATACAGGTGTGCCAAGCTTGTAGTTTCATACCCAAGGAGACGCAACGCTGCCAAAGGTGCTTCAACAAAGTACTGAGTAAAGGGTCTGAATACAGCAACGCTCCCCATCCAATGTGATATTTCAATTATTATTATTTTTTGTCAATATGGTGATTGATGCAGGGAAAAAATAATTAGAATAAGTCTGTAATGTAACAAAATGTAGAAAAAGTCAAGTGGTCTGCCACCACAAACTTTCCGAATGCACTGTAAGTCTAATAACATTAAGGAGCCAAAAATGTATGGATTAGACACAAAAGTATCAATGTATGCTGATGATTCAAGTTTTCTCTTGAGTCCTCAATCAATAACCTTGAAGGGCCTTATTGAGAACCTGGATACATTTGCCAGTTTATCTGGTCTAAAACCCAACTATGATAAGAGTACTGTATTAGAGATTGGGTATCTAAAAGATACCACATTTTTTAACTGCCATGTGGTCTCCCGATTAAATGGTGTTGATGTGATTGGTGTACACATCCCGGAAAAGTTGAGTGATAGAAAAACATATAGGATCTTGAAACCGTGGAAACACCTGGCCATCTTTGGGAGAATGACCCTGATTCATTCTCTAGTGATGTCACAGTTAACACATTTATTCATGGCTCTACTAACTCCAGGAGATTCCTTTTGTCAAATCATGTGACACATTTTTTTTCTCTCCCCTATTTCATTTGGATTGGCAAACCAGATAAAGTTCAAACAACATGAGTTTTGAGGGTTAAAGGCATTAACTGCCAGGTCAAAAGTTGTAAATGAGAACTTGTTCTCAACTAGCCTACCTGGTTACCTGGTTAAATAAAGGTGAAAAAAAAATTCAATTATTTTTTATTTTTTTACTTCTCTCTTAAAGCATAACAAAATGATATCTAAATCCAAACTGGTTTTCCAGCAGGCTACTATGAAAAACAAGAAGGGGTCTTTTTTTGCAGTTATACAGATTAAAACCAACCATTTCCAATGAATTGACAATTGATCCCTATTTAAAACTACCTTCCTTTTAAAATGAAGCCACACAGAGTTGGTTAATATTACAATTTCATCCTCCAGTAGAGGCCGAACAAATATTAGAGCAAATAATATGTCTCAACTGAGGAAAGGACCATTTTCTTGGGATATTTGTTTTTTTAAGGAAGTTAGTATCATGTTCACGAATGACATTGTAAATAAGGAAGGTCAAATTATGGCACACAACCAGTTAACAAAAGGTGTATGGAGACGTATGCTCAACAGAAAAATATAACCAACTCATCGCAGCTCTGCCGCAAAAATACACACACACACACACACACAGTGTCGGTCCTCTCGGCTGATAATGGCTAGCGACAGGACCCTGTCCGTGTCTCTCTTCTGTCTGTGTGTAAAAGGATCACATCATCACCTCCAACACCTCGCCAACCAGAGGAGGGGGAAAACACAGAGGAAGAGGGGTGATGGTGAGATCAGAGTGACAGACAACAGAGACAGAGAGAGAGGGAGAGAGAGGTGTTGAGAGATAGATAGATGTGCTGAAGGTAATACTAGGTAGAGTGCAGAGAATGAGAGAGAGTTGTTATGGTGATAGCTTGGTGGTGACATCAGCTCAACGACCACCTTTGAACCGTGAACTGAGAGAGCTAGGCTTCCATACTCAGATCCCCCTAAAAATCTCTCTCTCTCTCTCTCCCCCTCTCTCCCTCCCTCTCTCCCTCCCTCTCTCCCTCCCTCTCTCCCTCCCTCCCTCTCTCCCTCCCTCTCTCCCTCCCTCCCTGTTTCACACATTAAATCATTTTCTGACCTCTTCTTGTATCATACGCAATCATCCATGACACCATATAACAATAGTTAAAATATCTAAGAAGATCACCAAATAAGAGGCAGGTAACAGAACACATTCAAACCATACTTCATTAATCTAAACCAAGACACAGAAAAGGCCCATTCTGTTCCCCTTATAGGAGCCCCCTGACCAAAACACGACCCCCCCCCTCCCCTCCCCCAACCCCGCTCTACTTCGTGACACTTACAGCCTACATTCTGACTTACAGTAACAGCTATCAGCCAATTCAAACGGTATCATAAACCACAAGTCTATAAACAGCCCTCACATACCACAAAGCACATATTACAAAATAACCACCCAACATACTGCAGTAAAGGAACTCATCAAATGAAAGCAAAGCTCAGAACAGAAGAACGCATCTATCCAGATGCTTAAAGGGATAGACAGACACATAGAAATATCCCTGACTTCCTCTGACTCTGGGTAAGTAGCAAAAGATCATACTATAAACAAACAACAGCCCATAAAACGACACTGAATACAAAAAGACAGTTTAAAAACCTGTTGTCTTTAGACGCTTTGAAAACAACATTTTCAGGACTTTGCAGTGTTGCAAACGTGTTACCAAACACACACAAACACCATAAACCAGACACACTCCTATATATATCCGCTCTGCACTGCCACTGACTGCCAGGATAAATAATTAACCTCCCTGATCCATGATCTTTACATTTCTCCTCCCTGATCTATGATCTTTACTATTCACCTCCCTGATCCATGATCTTTACTATTCACCTCCCTGATCCATGATCTTTACTATTCACCTCCCTGATCCATGATCTTTACTATTCTCCTCCCTGATCTTAACTATTCACCTCCCTGATCCATGATCTTTACTATTCACCTCCCTGATCCATGATCTTTACTATTCTCCTCCCTGATCCATGATCTTTACTATTCTCCTCCCTGATCTATGATCTTAACTATTCACCTCCCTGATCCATGATCTTTACTATTCACCTCCCTGATCTAGGATCTTTACTATTCTCCTCCCTGATCTATAATCTTAACTATTCTCCTCCCTGATCCATGATCTTTACTATTCACCTCCCTGATCTAGGATCTTTACTATTCTCCTCCCTGATCTATGATCTTTACTATTCACCTCCCTGATCTATGATCTTTACTATTCACCTCCCTGATCTATGAGCTTTACTATTCACCTCCCTGATCTAGGATCTTTACTATTCTCCTCCCTGATCTATGATCTTAACTATTCTCCTCCCTGATCCATGATCTTTACTATTCACCTCCCTGATCTAGGATCTTTACTATTCTCCTCCCTGATCTATGATCTTTACTATTCACCTCCCTGATCTATGATCTTTACTATTCACCTCCCTGATCCATGATCTTTACTCTTAGGAGTATGTCTGTCAGTGTCCCAGTCCTGCGGTACTCACAGCGCATATAACCCAGCTCCCTTCTGTCCCAGTCCTGCGGTACTCACAGCGCATATAACCCAGCCCCCTTCTGTCCCAGTCCTGCGGTACTCACAGTGCATATAACCCAGCTCCCTTCTGTCCCAGTCCTAAGGTACTCACAGTGCATATAACCCAGCTCCCTTCTGTCCCAGTCCTGCGGTACTCACAGTGCATATAACCCAGCTCCATTCTGTCCCAGTCCTAAGGTACTCACAGTGCATAAAACCCAGCTCCCTTCTGTCCCAGTCCTAAGGTACTTACAGCGCATATAACCCAGTCCCCTTCTGTCCCAGTCCTGCGGTACTCACAGTGCATATAACCCAGCTCCCTTCTGTCCCAATCCTGCGGTACTCACTGTGCATATAACCCAGCTCCCTTCTGTCCCAGTCCTAAGGTACTCACAGTGCATATAACTCAGCTCCCTTCTGTCCCAGTCCTGCGGTACTCACAGTGCATATAACCCAGCTCCCTTCTGTCCCAGTCCTAAGGTACTCACAGTGCATATATCCCAACTCCCTTCTGTCCCAATCCTGCGGTACTCAGAGTGCATATAACCCAGCTCCCTTCTGTCCCAGTCCTAAGGTACTCACAGTGCATATAACCCAGCTCCCTTCTGTCCCAGTCCTAAGGTACTCACAGTGCATATAACCCAGCTCCCTTCTGTCCCAGTCCTGCGGTACTCACAGTGCATATAACCCAGCTCCCTTCTGTCCCAGTCCTAAGGTACTCACAGTGCATATAACCCAGCTCCCTTCTGTCCCAGTCCTGCGGTACTCACAGTGCATATAACCCAGCTCCATTCTGTCCCAGTCCTAAGGTACTCACAGTGCATAAAACCCAGCTCCCTTCTGTCCCAGTCCTAAGGTACTTACAGCGCATATAACCCAGTCCCCTTCTGTCCCAGTCCTGCGGTACTCACAGTGCATATAACCCAGCTCCCTTCTGTCCCAATCCTGCGGTACTCACTGTGCATATAACCCAGCTCCCTTCTGTCCCAGTCCTAAGGTACTCACAGTGCATATAACTCAGCTCCCTTCTGTCCCAGTCCTGCGGTACTCACAGTGCATATAACCCAGCTCCCTTCTGTCCCAGTCCTAAGGTACTCACAGTGCATATATCCCAACTCCCTTCTGTCCCAATCCTGCGGTACTCAGAGTGCATATAACCCAGCTCCCTTCTGTCCCAGTCCTAAGGTACTCACAGTGCATATAACCCAGCTCCTTCTGCCCCAGTCCTAAGGTACTCACAGTGCATATAACCCAGCTCCCTTCTTTCCCAGTCCTAAGGTACTCACAGTGCATATAACCCAGCTCCCTTCTGTCCCAGTCCTAAAGTACTCACAGTGCATATAACCCAGCTCCCTTCTGTCCCAGTCCTAAGGTACTCACAGTGCATATAACCCAGCTCCCTTCTGTCCCAGTCCTAAGGTACTCACAGTGCATATAACCCAGCTCCTTTATGGGGCTTCCAGATGAGGCTGATGCCATTGGGTGCCACATGGCTCCAGAGGGGGTGGAGAGGGGTGACAGACGAACTACCTTGCCAAAGAACACAGCCTCCCTAGCAGCTGGAGAGAAGGACGTACTCTGACTCCTGCTCCCGCTCCGACAGGAGAGAGAGACGAGAGGACAGAGAGGGACGGATAGAGGAAAGAGAGGGAGGGACGAAGGGAAAAGGAGGGAGAGAGGCAAAGTCCACCCGCGTCGTTTATGGGATTAACCAGATTATTCTCTGATCAATCCCAGAGGAACCAATTGCAGTCGCGGATCAACTCGTTTAACTCTAGAATTCCTACCCTCTATATCTGAAATGAGGATCTCTCTTTTCTCTCTCCTCTCTTCTTTAGGCACGTCCGTAAGTTCCCAGGATGCCTTTTTTTGTAATTAGGGCAGCATACATGCCTGTTAGCGCTGTGTTGGCACACTGCACGTCGCCTGTGTGTGTGTGTGTCCCTGTCACTCCGTGCCTTAGAGCCAAAAGAGTCCAGCATGGTTTGTGTGTGTGTGTGTGCGCGCATGCACGAGTGTGTATGTGCGTGTCGTCTAACAAGCCTTGCATTCCTGGAACTGTCTATTCCTATGTATGTGTCTCGGTACAGAAAACAGTACGGACCTAGAGCGAAATGTGTGCACTCAAAACAAGACCCAAGACCAAGACATTTAAAGGAACACACACTGAAAATCAACTACAATGAATGACTTCCTTCAGCAGCCCATAGCACCTGACTGACAGTGAAGTTAAGCTAGCATGCCTGGAGGCTCTGCTCCCTATAGAGTAGAGACCGGAGCAGCTGTCATACCAGTCTATTACACCCAACAAGTCTTCAGGGAACAGCTCAAATAATACACACCTCTTCACAGTCATGTGGAGTTGGAATAATAAGCGATGGCCCACATAAAACACATCGCCCTGAAAGACATAATTAGCATTCATGAAGACATTTTGCACATTGAGAGGTTAATGTGTTTCCTCATTGGAGAAATGAAACATTGAATTCCAAACAAAGCTTCAGGGTAATAATGATGTTTGTGCGTGTGTGTGTTTTCCTAAAAGCACTGACAGAAGAAGCTGACTCACATAGGCTTTTAATTCAATTTGATCTGAGGAGGTACGAGGAGGAGGCAGTTTAGTTTTCATACCTTCCTCTGTCCCTGAGGTACGAGGATGCAGTTTAGTTTTCATACCTCCCTCTGTCCCTGAGGTACGAGGAGGCAGTTTAGTTTTCATACCTCCCTCTCTCCCTGAGGTACAAGGAGGCAGTTTATTTTTCATACCTCCCTCTCTCCCTGAGGTATGAGGAGGCAGTTTATTTTTCATACCTCCCTCTGTCCCTGAGGTACGAGGAGGAGGCAGTTTAGTTTTCATACCTCCCTCTGTCCCTGAGGTACGAGGAGGAGGCAGTTTAGTTTTCATACCTCCCTCTGTCCCTGAGGTACGAGGAGGCAGTTTAGTTTTCATACTTCCCTCTGTCCCTGAGGTACGAGGAGGCAGTTTAGTTTTCATACTTCCCTCTGTCCCTGAGGTACGAGGAGGCAGTTTAGTTTTCATACCTCCCTCTCTCCCTGAGGTACGAGGAGGCAGTTTATTTTTCATACTTCCCTCTGTCCCTGAGGTACGAGGAGGCAGTTTAGTTTTCATACTTCCCTCTGTCCCTGAGGTACGAGGAGGCAGTTTAGTTTTCATACCTCCCTCTCTCCATGTTCTCTAATACCGCTGGCTGGACACTGTGTATTTTGGCAGGGAGGAGGACTCAAACATGTGACATCTTTTGTAACCCTGTGTGTTTTCAAGGAAAATAACTGATAGACAGGGATAATAGATATCAGAGAAATAAAATAAAAACGATAAGACTGACAGACAGGGATAATAGATATCAGAGAAATAAAAAAACAGAGAAGACTTGACAGACAGGGATAATAGATATCAGAGAAATAAAAAAACAGAGAAGACTTGATAGACAGGGATAATAGATACCAGAGAAATACAATTAAAACGATAAGACTGACAGACAGGGATAATAGATACCAGAGAAATATAATTTTTTTGAAAAGGACAGTCAGCTGTGAAGCAATCAGTGTGTGTGTGTTTAACTGTGTGCACGGGTGTGTATGTGCATGTGTCTGTCCATGCGTCTGTGTGAGTGTGATCGTGCGTGTGATGGGTTGGACTGACATGGCACTCTGAGCCCTCAAAATAGATATGTGGAGCTGCATTCTGTTCTGTGTAGAGCAGAGGGGCAGAGCAGAAAGGAGGGGTGGAGGAGAGATGAGGGGTGGAGGAGAGAGGAGGGGCGGAGGAGAGCGGAGGGGCAGATGAGAGAGGGGGCCAGCAGCCCAGGGGGCCAGGGGTCTGTGAGGCACATTGCTTGACTAAAGCAAGAATTAAAGCGTCAACACTTTGACCTTCACTTCACTAATGAGTAATTACTGACAATTAGCTGAAAGAACACTCCCCTCCCTCTTACCCCCATACCTCCCCCTTGAGACTCCTCTAAAACACACACACACAGGGTTTCTGTTAGCCAGCAATTGATGACTTTTAGCCGATAAATAAAACTGTTGCCTTATCTGTTGCCGTTGCAAAATGACTGGGAGGAAATAAATGCCATTGTATGTACATTTGACAGTCATGTTTATCGGTCTATAGGTTCATTTGCATAATTTAGTGGAATTAAATTAGCTCGTGTGTATTTTCGTTAGTCATCATGTATCTTATTTATCCAACACAACGAATCACATGTGCACAGCATACAGAGCCTATTTTGAGCAGGATTTCTCCTGAGGCACGTCAGCTGGTTGCGGCTGGAGTAAAAATGTGCTTTCATTGCGCAACAATTTTAAATGCAATCGCGTGTTACAGTTTTGATGCACACTTAAAAGAAGATACTATGTTTATTTCTAAACTGGCAATTGAAGCACACATCCCATTCACCATTCAAGGGCAGGCAACAGGCTATGAGCGCTTCACCCACCACTTTACAATGTGAGCTGGAGGCAGAACGCATTTTGAAAACACTTAATTGTTTGAAACCTAAATGTTTTATTTCATATTATGAGGCGTGTCTTACATTGCTTCAACATGGCCTTCAAGGCGAAATCCGACCATGGAAACGTGGAGGCAATTATTTTATAAAGACTTCATAGGTGGCGCGTGAGTTTCAGGTTTACAATTTATCCTACAATTTCTACCGTTCTGCGTTCCATTTCTGATTCTCATATGCGTATTTTCATGGAACAGTTTCATTTCAAAAACAACGTTTTCGTTTCTCTTAGTCATTGCCAAGTGGATAATCATAAAAATCAGAATTAAAATGATAAAAATCTAAAAGTTCAAAGTCAATTCATGCGAGATCACCAGCCACTTGGACTGTAACGGTTGTCGTTGCAGGATGAGGATGAGGAAGAGTAGTCGGACTAAAGCGCATTGTGGTAAGTGTTCAAATGATTTATTGAACTGAACACTAAATACAAAAATAACAAGAGAATAACTGAAACCGAAACAGTCCCGTAAGGTGCAAACACTGATACGGAAAACATAGAACACAAAAACATAGAATGCCCACCCCAACTCAGGCCCCTACCAAACCAAAATAGAGACATGAAAAGGATCTCAAAGGTCAGGGCGTGACATGGACACATTAATACTAGAGGTAAACGGATTATGATTTTTCAATGCCAATACCGATTATTGGAGGACCAAAAAATTGATACAGATTAATCTGCCGATTTTTTAAAAGGTATTTATTTATTTATTTGTAATAATGACAATCACAACAATACTGAATTAACACTTTTATTTTAACTTAATATAATACATCAATCAAATCAATTTAGCCTCAAATAAATAATGAAACATGATCAATTTGGTTTAAATAATGCAAAGACAAACTGTTGGAGAAGAAAGTAAAAGTGCAATATGTGCCATGTAAGAAAGCTAATGTTTAAGTTCCTTGCTCAGAACATGAGAACATATGAAAGCTGGTGATTCCTTTTAACACAGTCTTCAATATTCCCAGGTAATACATTTTAGATTGTAGTTATTATAGGAATTATAGGACTATTTCTATCTCATATACATTTGACTATTGGATGTTCTTATAGGCACTTTAATATTGCCAGTGTAACAGTATAGCTTCCGTCCCTCTCCTCGCCCCTACCTGGGCTCGAACCAGGAACACATCGACAACAGCCACTCTCGAAGCATCGTTACCCATCGCTCCACAAAAGCAGCAGCCCTAGCAGAGCAAGGGGAAAAACCACTCAGTCTCGGAGCGAGTGACGTTTGAAACGCTATTAGCGCGCACCCCGCTAACTAGCTAGCCATTTCACATCGGTTACACCAGCCTAATCTCGGGAGTTGATCGGCTTAAAGTCATAAACAGCTCAATGCTTGAAGCACAGCGAAGAGCTGCTGGCAAACGCACAAAAGTGCTGTTTGAATGAATGCTTACAAGCCTGCTGCTGCCTAGCATCGCTCAGTCAGACTGCTCTATCAAATATCAAATCATAGACTTAATTATAACATTAATAACACACAGAAATATGAGCCTTCGGTCATTAATATGGTCGAATCCGGAAACTATCATTTAAAAAATAAAATGTTTATTCTTTCAGTGAAATACGGAACCGTTCCGTATTTTATCTAACGGGTGGCATCCCTAAGTCTAAATATTGCTGTTACATTGTAAAACATTCAATGTTATGTCATGATTATGTACAATTCTGGCAAATTAATTACGGTCTTTGTTAGGAATAAATGGACTTCACACAGTTCGCAACGAGCCAGGCGGCACGAACTGCTGCAAATACTGCTTGCACAGAACGCAAGAGAAGTGACACAATTTCCCTAGTTAAAATAAATTAATGTTAGCAGGCAATATTAACTAAATATGAAGGTGTATTGATTTTAAAGAAAGGCATTGATGTTTATGGTTAGGTACACATTGGTGCAACGACAGTGCTTTTTTTCACGAATACACTTGTTAAATCATCACCCGTTTGGCGAAGTAGGATGTGATTCGATGAGAAATTAACAGGCACCGCATCGATTATATGCAACGCAGGACACGCTAGATAAACTAGTAATATCATCAACCATGTGTAGTTAACTAGTGATTATGTTAAGATTGATTGTTTTTTTATAAGATAAGTTTAATGCTAGCTAGCAACTTACCTTGGCATCTTGCTGCCCTCGCGTAACAGGTAGTCAGCCTGCCACGCAGGCTCCTTGTGTAGTGCAATGTAAGGCAGGTGGTTAGAGCATTGGACTATTAACCGGAAGGTTGCAAGATCGAATCCCCGAGCTGACAAGGTAAAAATCTGTCGTTCTGCCCCTGAACAAGGCAGTTAACTTCTCAACCAGTGAAATTGCAGGGCGCCAAATTCAAAACAACAGAAATCCCATAATTAAAATTCCTCAAACATACAAGTACTATACACCATTTTAAAGATAAACATCTTGTAAATCCTGCCACAGTGTCCGATTTCAAATAGACTTTACGGAGAAAGCACACCATGCGATTATGTTAGGTCAGCGCCTAGTCACAGAAGACCATACAGCCATTTTCCAGCCAAGAAGAGGGCTCACAAAAGTCAGAAATAGCGATTAAATTAATCACTAACCTTTGATGATCTTCATAAGATGGCACTCACAGGACTTTATGTTGCACAATAAATGTTGTTTTGTTCGATAAGGTACATCATTTATGTCCAAATACCTCCTTTTTGCTTGCGCGTTTAGCCCAGTAATCCAAATGCTCAATGCGCGATCACTTAGTTCAGACGAAAATTTTTAAAAGTTATATAACAGTTTATAGAAACATGTCAAACGATGTATAGAATCAATCTTTAGGATGTTTTTATCATAAATGTTCAATAATGTTTCATGTGTTTTCCCAGATGCGCTGTTTAGAATGTGTCACGCCCTGGTCGAAGTATTTTGTGTTTATCTTCATTTATTTGGTCAGGCCAGGGTGTGGCATGGATTTTTGTATGTGGTGTGTTGGTATTGGGATTGTAGCTTAGTGGGGTGTTCTAGTTAAGTCTATGGCTGTCTGAAGTGGTTCTCAATCAGAGGCAGGTGTTTATCGTTGTCTCTGATTGGGAACCATATTTAGGCAGCCATATTCTTTGAGTGTTTCATGGGTGATTGTCCTTAGTGTCCTTGTTCCTGTCTCTGTGCTACTTTGCACCAGTTTTAGGCTGTTTCGGTTTTCGTGTTACGTTTATTGTTTTGTATTTGATTCGTGTTTTCTTTGTTTCATTAAACATGTATCGCAATAGCCACGCTGCGTTTTGGTCCGACTCTACTTCGCCCAAAGAAAACCGTTACAGAATCACCCACCCCAACAGGACCAAGCGGCGTGGTGAAAGGCAGCAGGAGCAGCGTAAAGAGGAATGGACATGGGAGGACGTTTTGGATGGCAAGGGCTGTTACACTTGGGAGGAGATACTGGCTGGAATAGATCGCCTCCCATGGGAACAGGTGGAGGCACTTAGGAGAGCAGAGGCAGCCGGAGAGAGGAGTCGGCGATACGAGGGAACACGGTTGGCAAGGAAGCCCGGGAGTCAGCCCCAAAAATGTATTGGGGGGGGGGGGGGGGGGGGGGGGGGCTCACAGGGAGTATGGCTACGCCAGGTAGGAGACCTGTGCAAACTCCCTGTGCTTACCGGGGGGCTAGAGAGACCGGGCAGGCACCGTGTTATGCTGTGGTGCGCACGGTGTCTCCAGTGCGGGTGCATAGCCCGGTGCGGTACATTCCAGCTCCGCGTATCGGCCGGGCTAGAGTGAGCATTGAGCCAAGTGCCATGAAGCCGGCTCTACGCATCTGGTCTCCAGTGCGTCTCCTTGGGCCGGCTTACATGGCACCAGCCTTGCGCTCGGTGTCTCCGTTTCGCCTGCATAGCCCAGTGCGGGCTATTCCACCTCGACGCACTGGCAGGGCGACCGAGAGCATTCAACCTGGTAAAGTTGGGCAGGCTCGGTGCTCAAGAGCTCCAGTGCGCCTGCACGGTCCGGTCTACCCAGTACCACCTCCACGCACCAGCCCTCCGGTGGCAGCTCCCCGCACCAGGCTTCCTGTGCGTGTTCTCGGCCCAGTACCACCAGTGCCAGCACCACGCATCAGGCCTACAGTGCGCCTCACATGTCCAGCGCTGTCAGAGCCTTCCTCCTCTCCAGCGCTGCCGGAGTCTCCCACCTATCTAGCGCTGCCAGAGCCTTCCGTCTCTACAGCGCTGCCGGAGTCTCCAGTCTGCATAGAGCTGCCAGTCTGCAAGGAGCTGCCAGTCTGCAAGGAGCTCCCAGTCTGCAAGGAGCTGCCAGTCTGCAAGGAGCCGCCAGAGCTGCCAGTCTGCAGGATGCCACCAGAGCTGCCAGTCTGCAAGGGGCCGCCAGAGCTGTCAGTCTGCAAGGAGCCGCCAGAGCTGCCAGTCTGTAGGGAGCAGCCAGATCCGCCAGTCAGCATGGAGCAGCCAGAGCCGCCAGTCAGCATGGAGCAGCCAGTCAGCATGGAGCAGCCAGAGCAGCCAGTCAGCATGGAGCAGCCAGAGCTGCCAGTCAGCATGGAGCAGCCAGAGCTGCCAGTCAGCATGGAGCAGCCAGAGCTGCCAGTCAGCCAGGATCTTCCAGATCCGCCAGTCAGCCTGGATCCGCTATTCAGCCAGGATCCGCCATTCAGCCAGGATCTTCCTGAACCGCCAGTCAGCCAGGATCCGTCAGTCAGCCAGACTCTTCCAGATCTGCCAGTCAGCCAGACTCTTCCAGATGTGCCAGTCAGCCAGACTCTTCCAGATGTGCCAGTCAGCCAGACTCTTCCAGATCTGCCAGTCAACCAGACTCTTCCAGATCCGCCAGTCAGCCAGGATCTGCCAGAACCACCAGCCAGCCAGGATCTGCCAGATCCAACTACCTGCCTGAGCTTCCTCTCAGTGCTGAGCTTCCTCTCAGTGCTGGGCTTCCCCTCAGTGCTGAGCTTCCCCTCAGTGCTGAGCTTCCCCTCAGTGCTGAGCTTCCCCTCAGTCCCGAGCTGCCCCTCAGTCCCGAGCTGCCCCTCAGTCCCGAGCTGCCCCTCAGTCCCGAGCTGCCCCTCAGTCCAGTGGGATTCTGGGTGAGGACTACTAGGCCATGGTCGGCGGCGAGGGTGGACTATCCTAGGACGCGAGGAGGAGGGACTAAGACATTGATTGAGTGGGGTCCACGTCCCGCGCCGGAGCCACCACCATGGACAGACGCCCACCCGGACCCTCCCTATTGTTTTGATGTGCGTCCGGGAGTCCGCACCTTAGGGGGGGGGGGTTCTGTCACGCCCTGGTCGAAGTATTTTGTATTTATCTTCATTTATTTGGTCAGGCCAGGGTGTGGCATGGGTTTTTGTATGTGGTGTGTTGGTATTGGGATTGTAGCTAGGTGGGGTGTTTTAGTTAAGTCTATGGCTGTCTGAAGTGGTTCTCAATCAGAGGCAGGTGTTTATCGTTGTCTCTGATTGGGAACCATATTTAGGCAGCCATATTCTTTGAGTGTTTCATGGGTGATTGTCCTTAGTGTCCTTGTTCCTGTCTCTGTGCTACTTTGCACCAGTTTTAGGCTGTTTCGGTTTTCGTGTTACGTTTATTGTTTTGTATTTGATTCGTGTTTTCTTTGTTTCATTAAACATGTATCGCAATAGCCACGCTGCGTTTTGGTCCGACTCTACTTCACCCAAAGAAAACCGTTACAGAATGGTGTTTTCCCAGGTGTACTGTTTAGAATGGTGTTTTCCCAGGCGCTCTGTTTAGAATGGTGTTTTCCCAGGTGCTCTGTTTAGAATGGTGTTTTCCCAGGTGTACTGTTTAGAATGGTGTTTTCCCAGGTGTACTGTTTAGAATGGTGTTTTCCCAGGTGTACTGTTTAGAATGGTGTTTTCCCAGGTGTACTGTTTAGAATGGTGTTTTCCCAGGTGATCTGTTAGAATGGTGTTTTCCCAGGTGTACTGTTTAGAATGGTGTTTTCCCAGGTGCTCTGTTTAGAATGGTGTTTTCCCAGGTGTGCTGTTTTGAATGGTCTTTTCTCAGGTGTACTGTTTAGAATGGTGTTTTCCCAGCAGGTGATGATAGCAGGTGATAACACCAGTCAGTAGGGCTGTGATGATAGCAGGTGATGATAGCAGGTGATGATAGCAGGTGAGGATAACACCAGTCAGCAGGGCTGTGATGATAGCAGGTGAGGATAACACCAGCAAGCAGGGCTGTGATGATAGCAGGTGAGGATAACACCAGTCAGCAGGGCTGTGATGATAGCAGGTGAGGATAACACCAGTCAGCAGGGCTGTGATGATAGCAGGTGAGGATAACACCAGTCAGCAGGGCTGTGATGATAGCAGGTGAGGATAACACCAGTCAGCAGGGCTGTGATGGTAGCAGGTGATGATAGCAGGTGATGATAGCAGGTGAGGATAACACCAGTCAGCAGGGCTGTGATGATAGCAGGTGAGGATAACACCAGTTAGTAGGGCTGTGATGATAGCAGGTGAGAATAACACCAGTCAGCAGGGCTGTGATGGTAGCAGGTGATGATAGCAGGTGATGATAGCAGGTGAGGATAACACCAGTCAGCAGGGCTGTGATGATAGCAGGTGAGGATAACACCAGTTAGTAGGGCTGTGATGATAGCAGGTGAGGATAACACCAGTCAGCAGGGCTGTGATGGTAGCAGGTGATGATAGCAGGTGATGATAGCAGGTGAGGATAACACCAGTCAGCAGGGCTGTGATGATAGCAGGTGAGGATAACACCAGTCAGCAGGGCTGTGATGATAGCAGGTGAGGATAACACCAGTCAGTAGGGCTGTGATGATAGCAGGTGAGGATAACACCAGTCAGCAGGGCTGTGATGGTAGCAGGTGATGATAGCAGGTGATGATAGCAGGTGATGATAACACCAGTCAGCAGGGCTGTGATGATAGCAGGTGAGGATAACACCAGTCAGCAGGGCTGTGATGATAGCAGGTGAGGATAACACCAGTCAGCAGGGCTGTGATGATAGCAGGTGAGGATAACACCAGTCAGCAGGGCTGTGATGATAGCAGGTGAGGATAACACCAGTCAGCAGGGCTGTGATGATAGCAGGTGAGGATAACACCAGTCAGCAGGGCTGTGATGGTAGCAGGTGATGATAGCAGGTGATGATAGCAGGTGAGGATAACACCAGTCAGCAGGGCTGTGATGATAGCAGGTGAGGATAACACCAGTCAGCAGGGCTGTGATGATAGCAGGTGATGATAGCAGGTGATGATAGCAGGTGAGGATAACACCAGTCAGCAGGGCTGTGATGGTAGCAGGTGATGATAGCAGGTGAGGATAACACCAGTCAGCAGGGCTGTGATAGTAGCAGGTGATGATAGCAGGTGATGATAGCAGGTGAGGATAACACCAGTCAGCAGGGCTGTGATGATAGCAGGTGAGGATAACACCAGTCAGCAGGGCTGTGATGGTAGCAGGTGATGATAGCAGGTGATGATAGCAGGTGAGGATAACACCAGTCAGCAGGGCTGTGATGATAGCAGGTGAGGATAACACCAGTCAGCAGGGCTGTGATGGTAGCAGGTGAGGATAACACCAGTCAGCAGGGCTGTGATGATAGCAGGTGAGGATAACACCAGTCAGCAGGGCTGTGATGATAGCAGGTGAGGATAACACCAGTCAGCAGGGCTGTGATGATAGCAGGTGAGGATAACACCAGTCAGCAGGGCTGTGATGATAGCAGGTGAGGATAACACCAGTCAGCAGGGCTGTGATGATAGCAGGTGAGGATAACACCAGTCAGCAGGGCTGTGATGATAGCAGGTGAGGATAACACCAGTCAGTAGGGCTGTGATGCAATGTTGTATTCCATGGCAAAAAAAGAAAACATGAAGCAGACAACTCTTTGGTCCTTTAAAAACCTGCTGTATGTGATAGAGGTCGTCCGATTATGATCTTTCAACGCCGATACCGATACCGACGATTGGAGGACCAAAAAGCTGATACCGATTAATCGGCCGATTTTTATTTATTTATTTGTAATAATGACAATTACAACAATACTGAATGAACACTTATTTTAACTTAATATAATACATAAATAAAATCTATTTAGCCTCAAGTAAATAATGAAACATGTTCAATTTGGTTTAAATAATGCAAAAACAAAGTTTTGGAGAAGAAAGTAAAAGTGCAATATGTGCTATGTAAGAAAGCTAACGTTTCAGTTTATTGCTCAGAACATGAGAACATATGAAAACTGGTGGTTCCTTTTAACATGAGACTTCAATATTCCCACGTAAGAAGTTTTAGATTGTAGTTATTATAGGAATTATAGGACTATATCCCTCTATACCATTTGTATTTCATTAACCTTTGACTATTGGATGTTCTTACAGGCACTTTAGTATTGCCAGTGTAACAGTATAGCTTCCGTCCCTCTCCTCGCTCCGCCCTGGGCTCGAACCAGCAACACAACGACAACAGCCACCATCGAAGCGGCGTTACCCATGGGGAAGGGGAACAAGCCATTTCACTTCGGTTACACCAGCCTCATCTCGGGAGTTGATAGGCTTGAAGTCATAAACAGTGCAATGCTTGACGCACAACGAAGAGCTGCTGGCAAAACGCACAAAAGTGCTGTTTGAATGAATGTTTACGAGCCTGCTTCTGCCTACCACCGCTCAGTCAGATACTTAGATACTTGTATGCTTGTATGCTCAGTCAGATTATATGTAACGCAGGACACGCTAGATAATATCTAGTAATATCATCAACCATGTGTAGTTAACTAGTGATTATGATTGATTGTTTATTATAAGATAAGTTTAATGCTAGCTAGCAACTTACCTTGGCTTACTGCATTCGTGTAACCGGCAGTCTCCTTGTGGAGTGCAACGAGAGAGAGGCAGGTCGTTATTAACTGTAAGGTTGCAAGATTGGATCCCCGAGCTGACAAGGTGAAAATCTACCGTTCTACCCCTGAACAGGGCAGTTAACCCACCGTTCCTAGGAAATAAGAATGTGTTCTTTAACTGACTTGCCTAGTTAAATAAAGGTATACAAAAAAAAATATATATATATATATCGCAGTTCTGATGTCCATATATATATATATAATATATAAAAATTGGTAAATTGGCGCCCAAAAATACAGATTTCCGGTTGTTATGAAAACTTGAAATCGGCCCTAAGTAAATCGACCTCTAGTATGTAACATATTGTGTGCTGTAGTTTGGAAAATAAATAAATGTGCCTCAGGATGACAACATAATGATGATTGTTTCCAACATAAGGGCTGTTTTCCTAAAGAAGTTAAATCTGCTTCATGTTTTGTTTCCTTGACACAATAGTAAGGAGTATCGCGATACTGGTATCATCCTGGCTCTAGTAAAAGTGGAAATACATGAACTAAATTTAAAAAGTGTCAAGACATCCAAGCACTGTATAGCAGAAAAGACAATGTGCCAAAATGGGCATGTGACGAAGCATATGAATGCGAGGGCCTATTTAAATATGAAACCAAACCAGCCTGTGAACAACAAACTCACAAGTTGACTCTCCCTCTATTGACTCCCCCCCCCCGGTAATACCAAGCCATACAGGTGTGGGTGTGTCGACCAAGCCATATTTGCACAAGGATTCTGCCATTTCATACCAACTGCAGTTCAAAACTGTCATATGTATTAGCAGACGGCACACAATAGATGTGAGCCTGGTAAAAGCCTATTGGAGTGTGTGTGAGTGAGTGAGTGAGTGAGTGAGTGAGTGAGTGAGTGAGTGAGTGAGTGAGTGAGTGAGTGAGTGAGTGAATGAGAGAGTGAGAGAGTGTGTACATGTAGAGTGGGTATCCATGATGACGTCGGAGGGGAAGGCTAACGTCTTATTGGCTCTTAACCAGCCAAGCTATTTTGTTAGTTTTTTCGCGTTGTTCGTAACTTGTTTTGTACATAATGTTGCTGCTAATGAAAAGAGCTTCTGGACATCAGAACTGCGATTATTCATCTAAGATTAGAAGAAGAGTTTTTCTTCAATGAGTCAGAGGGGAGGGATATACTACAGACACCGAACCATTACCGATCCCCGTAATTCGCTGGAGAAGGAAACAAAAATATTGGGGTGCCTCGTGAGCATCAGGTGACAAATTGCTAATCTGTCTTTGCCTTCTGTCCTGCTAGCTAACATTTAATCGCTGGAAAATAAATGGGACGAACTGAAAGCACGTATATCCTACCAACGGGACATTAAAAACTGTAATATCTTATGTTTCACCGAGTCGTGGCTGAACGACGACATTAAGAACATACAGCTGGCGGGTTATACACTCTATCGGCAGGACAGAACAGCAGCCTCTGGTAAGACACGGGGCGGCGGTGGCCTATGCATATATGTAAACAACAGCTGGTGCACGATATCTAAGGAAGTCTCAAGGCTTTTCTTGCCTGAGGTAGAGTACCTCATGATAAGTTTTAGACCACACTATCTTCCTAGAGAATTTTCACCTGTATTTTTCGTAGCTGTCTACATACAACCACAGACCGACGCTGGCAATAAAACCTCACACAATGAGCTGTATACCGCCATATGCAAACAGGAAAACACTCATCCAGAGGCGGCGCTCCTAGTGGCCGGGGACTTTAATGCAGGGAAACTTAAATCAGTTTTACCTCATTTCTATCAGCGTGTTAAATGTGCAACCAGAAGGGGAAAAAACTCTGGACCACCTTTACTTCACACACAGAGAAGCATACAAACCTCTCCCTCGCCCTCCGTTTGGAAAAATCTGACCATAATTATATCCTCCTGATTCCTGCTTACAAGGAAAAATTAAAGCAGTGAGCACCAGTGACTCGGTCTATAAAAAAGTGGCCAGATGAGGCAGATGCTAAACTACAGGACTGATTCGCTAGCACAGACTGGAATATTCCTCTGATGGCATTGAGGAGTACATCACATCAGTCACTGGCTTTATCAATAAGTTAACGTTGTCCCCACTGTGACTGTACGTACATACCCCAACCAGAAGCCATGGATTACAGGCAACATTTGCACTGAGATAAAGGGTAGAGCCGCCGGTTTCAAGGAGAGGGACTCTAACCCGGAAGCTTCTAAGAAATTCTGCTATGCCCTCAGACGAACCATCAAACAGGCAAAGCGTCAATACAGGACTAAGATCGAATTGTACAACACCGGCTCTGACGCTCGTCGGATGTGGCAAGGCTTGTAAACTATTACAGACTACAAACGGAAGCACAGCCTACCAGACGAGCTAAATAACTTCTATGCTCGCTTTGAGGCAAGTAACACTGAAACATGCATGAGAGCATCAGCTGTTCCGGACGACTGTGTGATCACACGCTCTCCGCAGCCGATGTGAGTAAGACCTTTCTTTAAACAAGTCAACATTGACAAGGCCGGATTACCAGGATATGTTCTCCGAGCATGTGCTAACAAAGTGGCAAGTGTCTTAAATGACAATTTCAACCACTCCCTATCTGAATCTGTAATACCAACATGTTTCAAGAACACCACCAAAGTCCCTGTGCCCAAGAACAATGCAATGAAAAAATGAAATGCTTTGAAAGGCTGGTCATGGCTCACAACACCATTATCCCAGAAACCCTAGACCCACTCCAATTTGCATACCGCACCAACAAATCCACAGATGATGCAATCTCTATTGCACTCCACACTGCCCTTTCCCACCTGGACAAAAGAACACCTATATGAGAACGCTATTCATTGACTACAGCTAAGCATTCAACACCATAGTGCCCACAAAGCTCATCACTAAGCTAAGGCCCTGGGACTAAACACCTCCCTCTGCAACTGGATCCTGGACTTCGTGACGGGCCGTCCCCAGGTGGTGAGCTAGGTAAAAACACATCCGCCACGCTGATCCTCAACACAGGGGCCCCTCAGGGGTGCGTGCTCAGTCCCCTCCTGTACTCCCTGTTCACTCATGACTGCACGGCCAGGCACGACTCCAACACCATCATTAAATTTGAAGATGACACAACAGTCAACACTGATCACCGACAACGATGAGACAGCCTATAGGGATGAGGTCAGAGACCTGACCATGCGGTGCCAGGACAACAACCTCTCCCTCAACGTGATCAAGACAAAAGAGATCCGAGCACACCCTCAATCTCATCGACAGGCCTGTAGTGAAGCAGATTGAGAGCTTCAAGTTCCATCCACATCACCAACATACTGACATGTTCAAAGCACACCAAGACAGTCGTGAAGAAGGCACGACAAAGCCTATTCCCCCTCAGGAGCTTGTAAAGATTTGGCATGGGTCCTCAGATCCTCAAAAGAGTTTTCAGCTGCACCATCGAGAACATCGTGATGGGTTGCATAACTGCCTGGTATGGCAACTGCTCGGCCTCCGACCGCATGGCACTACAGAGGGTAGTGCGTACGGCCCAGTACATCCCCAGGGCCAAGCTTCCAGCACCTCTATACCAGGCGGTGTCAGAGGAAGGCCCTAAAAATGGTCAAAGATTCCAGCCACCCCAGTCATAGACTGTTCTCTATTATGCTACCGCACGGCAAGCGAAGCACCAAGCCTAGGTCCACGAGGCTTCTAAAGAGCTTCTACCCCCAAGCCATAAGACTCCTGAACAGCAAATCAAATGGCTACCCAGGCTATCTGTATTGTCCCCCCCCCCCTTCTACGCAATTGTTATTTCATTGCAAGGTATTGTTGTATTCGGCGCATGTGACAAATACAATTTGATTTGATTTGGTTACTCAAACAGAAAACTGGAGGATCATTGACCCTTGGCAGCAGTTAAACAAGAGTTCAGAGTGCTACTGTTAACCAGTCCTGGTGGGACCCCTCTCTCTCCTCTCTCTTTCTCACTCTCTTCTCTCTCTCTCTCTCTCTTTCTTCCCTCTCTCCTTTTCTCTCTCTCTTCACTCTCGCTTCCCTCTTTCTCACTCTTCTCTCCTCTCTCGCTTCCCTCTCTCTTTCTCACTCTCTCTTCTCTCTCTCTCTTCTCTCTTCCTTCCCTCTCTCTTCTCTCTAGCTTCCCTCTCTCTTTCTCACTCTCTCTTCTCTCGCTTCCCTCTCTCTTTCTCACTCTCTCTTCTCTCTCGCTTCACTCTCTCTTTCTCACTCTCTCTTCTCTCTCTCTCTTCTATCTCGCTTCTCTCTCTTTCTCACTCTCTTTTCTCCCTCTTCTCTCTGTCTCTTTCTTTCCCATTCCAATACTTATTTTCCACCCTATCTCCGTTGACTGTCTTTATCTCCAGGACTTCCACAGATCTGTGAGTTATGTGCATATCGTTTCCCTGAACAGCAGCAGCAGAGTGAATGCCTGCACGTCTGTGAACCCCCAGACTGACGGGAAACCACAGAAATGCCAAAAAGCAAGAACATTTATAACTTGGCATAATCCACAGAAGTTCTCCAAACTTTATTAAACTATGATGTGCTGCTGAGTCCGACCTCTCCCTGATTTGATTCATAGAATTAGGAATTGGAATGCTAGAATGGACATGAATCTTCTTATGATGTGATAAAGGTCAGCTATTTTGGTCAGGGAATTGGTCAACCATGATTTGCCATTGCTGTGTAAGATAGTGTAAAATAATGAACTTGAAGAATGTTCCTGTACTGTATGTTTGCTAGCTAGCCATCTTTAGAGGAATTATTCTTTACAGGTTTTTAATTAACTGCCGATATGCCAACCTTCCGTTCAACCAATGCAGTCAATCCACAGCCAGACACTGGCTGAAATCAGTTGTTGACAGGACTCAGACAAGTTGTGAATGCAACAAGTACTGATATTGTATCATATAACAGCATTCACAGCTTTCCAAGAAAAATAATTTAGACATTTATGGTCTGTTTACATATATTTTAGAGGCTATTTACCGGTATACAGAAAATTGGTATAAAAGCCTTATAAACTATATTTTAAGAGTTTATTTCCAAACCGCTATACAACTATTTTCTTGAAGAGCATAGTCAGAACTACAAATTTCAGATTTTTCCATGCAAAGCATTGGCACCTTCGGATTACAGAGTATCAGTGGGGTTTGAAAACAGCGACCCTTGTGTTCAGTGCCGGTATTACAGAAAATCCAGGGTATGGCACAAGGTCGGTATGAAAGTAGGACAATCTGGATACCGCTCAAGCCTACTAGCTACATGCCAAATTGATAGGCTACCCTCACATATCTGAAACTACATGATCAATTGATGTTTACTGATCATGAAAAGCATGCAGTTACTTCCTGTATAACTCCGATGATTGAGATAAACGTGGAATGATCTGAAAATGTGTAGTTCTGACGAGGCTCTTCAAGAGGTGATGATATTGATACCAAATAGTTAGAACATTTATTTAACAATCCCTTGAAAACGGCTTGAAGTTGTCAATGGTTTTATTAGAGCTGGGAGTCTCCTTTCCAAATCGAACTCTCCGTATTGTGAAGTTTTATTGATAACGTCCTGTAGGATCTCTACTGTCGGCTCGATGCACAGATTCTCTATTACATGTTACAAATTCCGAGGGACAGTTTTATTATTTTGTCAATGTGATCGTCCATGGCTATGAAACGACACTATATTATAGCTAATAAATATGCTTTCCTGTACATTAGATTGTCCTGAACAGTGTGTCAATTGAATTACTGTACTTGAATGGCCTGTTTTACAGCCTTCACAGAACTCGGTGTCACTACAACAGTTTATGTTTAGTACGAAATAATAAACCATAAAAAAAAAGATAGAATTGAATGTTTCATATCAGAACTCTTATGTCTGTTATGGAACATGAATAAAATAACACCTTATCAAATCAAATCTAATTTATTTATATAGCCCTTCGTACATCAGCTGATATCTCAAAGTGCTGTACAGAAACCCAGACCTAAAACCCCAAACAGCAAGCAATGCAGGTGTAGAAGCGCCTGCATATTAGACCTATGAACTTGTTATTTCCAGTACTCTGTAGGGAATAACAATTTCAACAAGACACAACAGAAGTGAACTGAGTGAGATTCTAGTCTGAGGGGGATACAAATGGTCCGTTTAGGAATATTCTGTCATGTTTGCTCACCGCTTCACAACAGTCTCCCATTACCAGGAGGCACAACCGTTCACAGCGATGGCAGTTTCACTCACATACAAGCTGCTGAACTATCTAGTCAGGCAACAACATCCCAAAGATAAATGACTTCAAGAGACTCCAATCCCTTTAATGTGGTTTTAGATGTATTTTATTTGAGTTGAACCTTTATTTAACTAGGCGAAGCCAGTTAAGAACAAATGTTTATTTACAATGACGGCCTACCCCGGGCCAACCCCTAATCCGGACGACGCTGGGTCAATTGGGCGCTTCCCTATGGGACTCCCAATCACGGCCGATTGTGATACTGCCTGGAATCGAAACTAGGGTCTGTTGTGATGCAGTGCCTTAGACCACTGCACCACTCGAGATCTCCCGACATTGTCACAAAGCACTGTTGATGATAATAATAACATCATGCTCTATTGCAGTGGCTTGGCAATGAATGTTTCATTCAAGGAGAACATCACATGATAAATGATGCATGTAGTGTGTGACTCACTATGTGGACTTAAAGAAGCCCTGGGCTGCTTAACTGCTGCACAAATCACAGACTGAAAGCGTCACAAAAAAGTCTCACATCATGTTAATATTCACCTCAGCATGTACTGCTGCCTTTTACACACATCTTGCACTATTATTACATGAGTAGGATGCAGACTAGACTACAACCAATACATAAGAAATAACAGCGTTATTAGCTATGGGCCTATTTGCTGCCTAGGCTCCTCAATGTTTTTTTATTTTTTCTTGTTGTTTTCTGTGCAGTTTCTCTTGTCTGAATAAGTTCGTGGTATGTATGTGTGAACCATAACTCCAATAGGGCAGCCTCCAGTCTCCACATTGACCAGGGAGCCCCATAAGATTATTATTTTTTTCCACTCGGGAAAAGTTTTGTTGAAGACCTGGACAGAAAAGCCCCACTCTTTCGATCGTTAGGCCTAGACATATCGCCCACGATAGGGAAAACACCATTGTAAACCAATAAATTGTGTTTATGTCAAAAACAGTTAGCAAGAAATGCCGGACGACCATTCATAAATTACATACATTTAAGCGCAATTAAACTGCCAACCTCTGACCTTGTCTGAACAGGAGAACCGCAATCCCATGACTTTTACATTGGCCGCAGCCCCTCATTGTCAAGAGGCACTACTACAGCCGGACGAGTGCTAAGCAGGCCGAACTAAACATGAACATTGAATAAATATCTACGGAGGGAAATCTCCAGCCGAGTCCGTGGACTGCTCCATCTAGCTCGCCCGCTGGCACTCCGAGAAAAAGACGCCATGGACCGTCTCCAAATAGCAGAACTATACAACGACTATAGAGGATTAAACGTATTTCAAACAGAGCAAGGAAAGATACTTACTGGGGTGTAAATATGGGTCATTATGCCTTCTGTCCATAATGTGTGAGTTAGCGCTGTGTCGTTCTCTGTAGCCGCGCCGTCACAGGCAGCAACAGCATCCCAGCGAATAACACTCCCCAACCGGGAAAACTGTGCAAGGGCAGGTCAACGCGGGGCCCAGCAAGGGGGTGGCAAAAGCAGGTCTCCTCCCAATGACAACAGTCATCGAGATATCTAAGCCCACGAACCTGACGAAACTTCTTGCCTCGCAGCGTAACAACGTTGCAACCTAGAATGTATAAAATGTGACACAAATCATTTCCCCAAACAGAAAGTAACGAGGGGAAAAAAATCCAATATGGCGTTCGAAAAGCCAGAGTCGTGGGTTTTTTAAGCCAAGTGAAATCAGGTGGATGTTTCCACATTTCCAAAAGCCTTTCTATACGCTCTACTTCTACGCTCATTTTATTTTAGGCTACATTTTATTTGTGTGTTTTATAGCCTACCAAATAGAGCCTATTCATAATTTCAACAATATATATATATTATTTTTTTGTCTAATCTTTGCCTTTGGGCTATGTTTTGTAATTACTCTGTAATGACATTTTGATTTATTGATTTTTTTTCACCTTTATTTATCCAGGTAGGCCAGTTGAGAACAAGTTCTCATTTACAACTGCAACCTGGCAAAGATCATTAAGACATTTTGTAGGGCCAAGAGGCATATTGTTTCGTGTAGTCAGTCCCTCGTTATAAATTGTGTGAATAGGCTGCTTACCGATTTTAATAGCCTACAATATTTTCACCTTCTGAATTATGTTCACACATTTAGCTTAATTTTGAATATGATTAGGCCGATTTCCATTAAATGGGATTGATTCAAATTAACAAAAATGTGTCAATGTGTGCGTATGTGTGTAATGTATTCTATGTGTAATCTGAACGCCTGTGTGCGATGTTTTTGTTTGTGTAGTGATATATAATTATTTCTCTCTCTCCGGCAACCCAAAGCACCCTGCACATTCAGCGGTCTACCTATTGAAAAGTGCGGGTCCGGGTCTCGTGACCCCCTGGAATCCCCCTAGATCTTTCTTCAGAGTTTGGGGTCATTTGAGGGTGAGTTCGCGGTACCTCAGAAGGTTACTCAGGAGTCAACCCGCGCTGAGGGATTCACAATCTTGAACTGGGGGAGCAGGCCGCGCAGACGCTCTGTCAACGCCGGCCCCTGACCACTCAGAGAGAGCCTTTCGCTGCCCTGTTAATGGAACAAGCACCTCGACCCGCGGCCTTGTAACAACGAGCCCCGGAGGATACTAGCCAAGATGAATGGCATTTTTTTATCCAGTCATTGTACACTGATCAGGGCTTTTCATTTGTTACCCCTCCTCATCCCCACCCCCACCACCTCCATTAGATTACATAAATTCATTAAAGTCAAAGAAAGGCATTAAAAGGGCTATTTGTCAGTTCTCTCTTTTGTGTGTTCCTAATGGCTGCATGTGGTTCAAGGTATTCGTATTTTCTTTTTAAAGGGTTGCACATGGGTTTATGGACCACATGGAGAGGGAAATTGAGGGGAGGAAATCAGAAGTAAGATTTACAAGCACAATACCATACCATGCTTTCATGTTGCCTAGACTGAGGTCATATGAAATAGCCTTTTAGCACATCTCTTAAATTGCATTTCATTTGTACGGCAGTCAAGGAATGGGGCTTGTGCAAATATTCAACAGGATTGAGTAGAAGGCCTAATGTTATTGTCAACATTACCTCAAAGATAGGCGAAGCTGTGGGGTGTTGGATTACTGAAGCTGTGGGGTGTTGGACTACTGAAGCTGTGGGGTGTTGGACTACTGAAGCTGTGGGGTGTTAGACTACTGAAGATGTGGGGTGTTGGACTACTGAAGATGTGGGGTGTTGGACTACTGAAGCTGTGGGGTGTTGGACTACTGAAGCTGTGGGGTGTTGGACTACTGAAGCTGTGGGGTGTTGGACTACTGAAGCTGTGGGGTGTTGAACTACTGAAGCCGTGGGGTGCTGAACTACTGAAGCTGTGGGGTGTTAGACTACTGAAGCTGTGGGGTGTTAGACTACTGAAGCTGTGGGGTGTTGGACTACTGAAGCTGTGGGGTGTTGGACTACTGAAACTGTGGGGTGTTAGACTACTGAAGCTGTGGGGTGTTAGACTACTGAAGCTGTGGGGTGTTAGACTACTGAAGCTGTGGGGTGTTGGACTACTGAAGCTGTGGGGTGTTAGACTACTGAAGCTATGGGGTGTTGGACTACTGAAGCTATGGTGTATTGGACTACTGAAGCTGTAGGGTGTTGGACTACTGAAACTGTGGGGTGTTGGACTACTGAAGCTGTGGGGTGTTGGACTACTGAAGCTGTGGGGTGTTAAGACTACTGGCAGATGCATTATTTTATTTTACCATTCCATCTAGATCTCTACCATCATCACCTAAATTCCAAGCCACCTCCCAAACACAAATATATATATATATATACACACACACACACACACACACACACACACACACACACACACACACACACACACACACACACACATACGGTCAATGAAGCAACCCTTGGACTAATCCCTTTGTATTCACAGCACCATTCCCACCAAACAATGTCCTAAAGCCTAATCCCTCACCCAACACAACAGACCTGGGCCACCTGCTAGCACAGCTCTTATAGTGGAGGACAGAAGCAGAACAGAGAAGGAGCAACACTGACCAACCCAGAGTCAGGAATGTGTTAGCCCACTGAACTAAAGCCTATGCATCAGCTTGAGGATCTTATAGTCTTCAGGTCTAAGGCAGACGTTACTCATCACATGAGCCTAGTTCACCGAACGACCTCCATTACACATGCACAGCAAAAATAACCATGTTGAATGAAACACACATACACATCACAGAACACGGAATACAGAACACAGAATACAGAATACCTAATACAGAACACAGAACACAAAACAGTCAATGCCTGCAAAAATACACTCTTTCCCCTCTCTCTCTCTGGCTGTGCTTATAGTGTGTTTAAGGGAAGTCATGGGAGACAGTTCTCTCTTCATCTGCTTCTGTCCTCATTAACCCATCTCCACCATGCTTTATCAAACCCCTCTGCTCCCCTCCCCCATCCACCTACACCCCTACCCCCTCCCCATATATAGGCTTGAGATGATAAATGTTCCCCTTCCTCGTGGCTGCTGGGATGAGACTATGCCACACAACAGTAACGAACATCATCCATCTCACAAACACAAAAGATTAAATGTGGCAGACCGGGATTCTGTTTGGTAGGGATTGATCTTTCTTTTTGTTTATAACTAAGCAAGCTCTTGTCTACCTCTCTCTCTCTCTCTCTCTCTCTCTCTCTCTCTCTCTCTCTCTCTCTAGGTCCAGGGACTCTGTCTCTCTAACCGCCCCCTCTCTCTCTCTCTCTCTCTCTCTCTCTCTCCAGGTCCAGGGACTCTGTCTCTCTAACCGCCCCCCCCCCCCCCCTCTCTCTCTCTCTCTCTCTCCATCTCCTTGGGGTCCTCTTTATCTCATTTTGTTTCCTTCCCTGTGTGGTTAGTTGGCAGGGAAAGTGCTCTGGTGAGCATGCCAGGAATGAGAATATTTTTCATGAGTCTCGATGATAGAGCTGGGCTAGTATTAAATTCCCATATGAATCAGATCTGCTCTTTCTCTCCCTCTTTCTCTGCCTCTCTCCCTTTTTCTTTCTTTCTCCCTCTCCACCTCCATATTCTTTCCTTGAAGTTGTTGTCTTTCACCAGCATCCCTGATAGCCAGCCCCAGTAAGGGGCGGGGGGGTGGGGATCTAGGCATATGCAACATGAAATGGTTGGCTTTCCACTGGTTCTCTGGGAACAACAAATGAGTGTAGAGTAAAAGAGGGGAACAGACCTAATACAGTCTATGGCAAATCCATGAAACAAACAAACTGGTGGTCTCAAAATTTTGCTCCATTTTGCTCCTTTGCACCCCCATTATTTCTATCTCTACTTTGCACATTCTTCCACTGCAAATCTACCATTCCAGTGTTTATTTTTTATATATATTTATTTTACTTGCTGTATTGTATTTACTTCGCCACCATGGCCTTTTTTGCCTTTATCTCCCTTATCTCACCTCATTTGCTCACATCGTATATAGACTTGTTTATACTGTATTATTGACTGTATGTTTGTTTTACTCCATGTGTAACTCTGTGTTGTTGTATGTGTCGAACTGCTTTGCTTTATCTTGGCCAGGTCGCAATTGTAAATGAGAACTTGTTCTCAACTTGCCTACCTGGTTAAATAAAGGTGAAATAAAATAAAAAAAATAAAAAAAGACACAATGTTGAGTCTCATTCTTGTAACACTTTTGAAGGCTACGAACAGACGCCAATCTATGAGTGTAACAGGATGGTAAAGGAGCCGTCAGTCTCATGCATGCTAGTGCTGTTTATCCCACCTCATCTCCTCATCATGTACAGGTACAGCTAACTGTATTCTGTTCACTTAGACAGCATTGGATCCTGTTGTAAACAAACAGAAAGGATTACGGGAAACCAGTAACTAACTCACAGTCAAAATCCTACAGAAACCCTGCAGGTTGTTTCACAGGAAAATGGCCACAAAAACCATGTGGGATTTTTCCTGTCAAATTCCTGTATGCAGGATTGCTGTAGGATTTGCACAGATGTATTTTATTATCCCAAATTAAATTAGATAGTCTGAATGGACTGTTATCAAGACAATAGTAAATTAATGGTCTGTTATGAATTATGCAAATTACAATGTAATTACAATGTTGTGCTTCAGATTTAGCTACCAGTTATGATCTAACGGAAAAATGAATCATACCCAGACATAGCAGTTTCCATAGCAACGGATGTATCCAAATCCCCTAATCGATTTTACACAGATGTTCCGTTTAACCGTTCTGACTTCTGGCATTAGGGTAACCTGTTAATCTCCTGTCTGGTTCTAGGGGCTTAACACACAATCACCACAATGGGACCTCCTAGACATGGACCTATCGTCAGTTTAAAACCCCAACGCCACTACCCATCATACCGTGCGCCTCCAAACAACTACCACTACCATTCAATGTCATTATCAGTTAGTAACACAATACAATCAAGACTACATCAACCTACCAACACGATTGATTATGTTTTAATGGTCTTGTTACTTTGTCACATAATGATGGAGTAAAGAAAGAGGTTAAATATCTTTATCTGGAGCTTTTCTTTATAAAACAGAGAGGATCCAATCCATCCAATGCGTAGGGAGGTAATCAGGAAGACCGCCTCAGGTTAAGCCTTCCCTGTCCCAAGTTGCCCAGGACAGATTATTCCAAGCAGGCACTTGCTACTGATCTTTACTATGCCAATGTGAGTGACCTGCGGCTGGGGCATTTCGGAATCACCACTAATGTCTAAGAATATACCTGGAAAGAACAGGCTTCTATTGTTACCACAGTACAGGGCCCCGGCCCAGTTTGAACTGACTGGCATGTCCCCATCTGTCTGTCTGATCGATTGGAAAAGAAACCTAGCTATGGAACATAGCTGGGCTATTTGAGCTGGCTGATGCTGTCTCACCTTTCAAATGTGTATACAGCATTTCTAGATATAGTCCACAGTAGACCAAAGTCTGAGTGGACAAGGCCTCTTTCACTTGGAAGATATAATTGTAGGACTATTTTGTTAATTAAAACATATTTGAGGCTGCTACTGGGGTGGAACCGGTGAATAATTGTGTTTTTGAGGTGTAGCTGTGTTTTTAATTTAAAGGCATGAATAGAGGCCAAAAGTCGCAAGACGATTAAATCAGAACATCAGCTTTCTCTGCATAAATTAACCTTACTAAACCAATGATGCCCTTCTAACCCTAAGCCCACTGTTGACAAAATATCTGTCCCCTTCACTTTAGGAGTAATATAAATTAATCGTTTTAAATTGGGATGACGGATATGGCTAATTGTGTGCACCCACTGGTTAAGGAAAATTATACTTTTTAGAACCTGTGCTTTGCTGCAGCCTCATGGTGTATCTCGTCATTACAACCACCGAGGGATTTATATATCCTTCTCGGGAGCCGTAGATTTACGGTAAAGCAAGACGTGTATCTTGTTTTTTTTAAAGTAGAACAGGAAGAACATTTATCTGTGAAAACGAACCAGCAACATGTACAGCCGATGCTAAGCTTATGACCTATTAGAATAAACTATTTCTTTAAAATCGGTTACTAATGTATTCGAGGAAGTATGTCGTCCGATTTAATGTTAGACTTCGAGACTCAAGAACAACAAATGATGAACAGTGAAACTGGCACCATGTCCATCGACCAGGATGGCGAGTGGGGTAAGCAAGCGTCACTTGCCAACAGCTAACGTTAGCTTGCTAGTGTACGGTTAAAGAGAGACACTAACTCCTCGGAAATATGTACTACAAATGTCAACATGTTGGTTGTGTTTACGTTGGTTGTGTTTACGATGGTTATAGTCTATCGAATGAAAGTTCTTCATTTGCCATGCTTGTTGCTAACATAGTAGCTAGCTAGTTATTTGGCAAGGTGGCTAGCTAACGTTTAACTGCCTCAAGTCAGTAACCGCTATCGCCCACTGGTAGCTGTTGCCATGTCTAAAAATAACGTTTTACAATCTGAATTCTCTACAATCTAAGTTAAATTATTTGTAACTATCTCTGCCCTGTACGAATATGTTATTATTATCATCATCATAAAACAAATAGCCTGTTAGGTAGGGGGGGGTAGGGTTATGAATTCGCGAGAAGAGAAACAAAAACATTAGATTGCAAAACGTCTAATCCTTTTAGTTATAGATATGGCTAGCCTTAGCCCAAAATGCACTCTTATTAAGGAGCCAACTGTTACATTCTAAGCAGAGATAGAACATCGAGACAGATATTTAACCGGATGTATAAATGTGAAGCATCCGGTTGGCGTTTGCAATCGCTAGCAAGATGGAGCTAGATGGAATTTCTGGCCGATATTTCTGCTTATTTCCTCATCGATTAAACATTTGATCTCAATGCAGTTTTCTGTTTCTAAAACTAGAATCTATTACGAACAGAGTGGACACATGTTTGTAGACTTTACCGTTTGCCAAAGTTTCCCCCAAAATAGCGTTGTTTAGAAGGAGTGTACTTGCATTTCACAGAGTAGGCCCTCCCTAAAGGAAATATGCAAATACATGCTAGAACGCGCCAATCGGCTCCTACTATGTGTCATTTGCTGACATGCTGTGTGGTCTTTCTTGGGTTAGTTGTAAAAACCCTTGCCGTACGTTATTTTCAGAGGTAGACTGGCTCTTGCGGCCAAAACAGCCAAATCGAAACGTGAATCGATTATCAATTGCGATAAGGTTCTAGAAACATAAAGCCTTTTACTTTAATATCACATCAAAATAATTTCACTAATACAAAATATACACTTACTGTATGTACACAGTTTTAACCGGCTTTAACCGGCAGTTGCAGCCAACTTTCACGTTTCTGTTTTCACGTTTCTTCAGTTGCACACAGGTGTTCAGAGCATGCTAGACAGCTAATTTCCACAGGTGGCTTTGTTTTACGGCTGTCTTCCGTAAATATCGAGTGTAGGGGCTCTTAACACAACTCCCTCATACAGAAGATACCTTGGTCCAATGACTCTCTTATGTGTTATGTAATGGAACTGAGAGTCATGATCAAATCAAATGTATCGGTCACATACACATGGTTAGCAGGTGTTTATTGCGAGTGTAGCGGAATGCTTGTGCTTCTAGTTCCCAGACAGTGCAGCAATATCTAACAATTCCACGACAAATACCGAATACACACAAATCTAAGTAAACTATAAGAATGTACATATGTGGATGAGCCAGGCTAGCCTAGGCTCTTTTTAGAATCCAAGAGTGAAATGCTTACTCACCTCTCTATCACACCTACAGGGTCATTGTGCAAAATGGTACGCAGCATCATCTGGATTTGTGTGCAACAAAAAGTTCAACATTACACCTTCTGCTACCATTTCTGCCAAGCCGTCTTCGCGTACAGTTTGACACGTACGTTCGATAAATCCAACGTGTGCACCACCCAGAACGCACTGCAACTTCCTCTGTAATGTAACGCAACGCTGCAAGGCAAACGCAGCGTTCCATTGGAAATGAATGGACATCTGGTGTAGCAAAACGCAAACGACGCTGTCGGTGTGATGGATGCGTAACATGTAGGCTCTAGTGTTGTCACGATACTGGCATTTTGACTTCGATACCTTTAGTATCACAATACTCGATACCATCACGATAATTTACCAAAACAACACCAAAATGATACCAGGGCAAGCAAAATAAGAATGGCACTTAATCCAGACAAATCTTTTGATTTCAATATCATTCATTACTTTAGTCATTTTAGATTGTTTTATTGTATGCATTAATTAATCAATTATACAGTCAAACATTCAATTTGACTTTGGTATAATAAAAAAAAATGTAAACAATCTAACTACATAATAGTAATAATTTGTTTGAATAGTAAATCTGTAGTCTGTTGATAAACTGGGTAAATCAAGATGTAGCCTAGGCCTATTCACAATACAGGTGAATGCATATTCAATAGGACTGTGTGCATGCATTGAGTTATTGAGCTTGTTCTGGCTGATTTTTCATGGATGAAAATAAATCTGTTTCTTTTCCATTTAGGTATTTTATTTTATAATGCTGATCAACAACATTTGCATAGAAGAAGTCATCTCTTTTATAGAAGTGTGCACCGTCTCTTTAAAGGGGCAATCAGCAGTTGTTACATCCATTTTTGGACGTATAAATGTACTGATATGTATCCATTGATTCCTAAAGAATATAACTTATAAATGTCTCATGAGCTTAGTTCAACTGTCACACCCCCATCAGAACCCAAAATTACAAGCTTGTTTTACTCCAACGATGTAAACATGAGAAATATGTAAACAAACACTATATAGCCTCAAAACATGGTTAAAACTATCATTTTCATATCATGGCTGGGACTGATCCTTGCATCCATAGCTCTCTTGTCTATGAATTTGTGTTTACATTTCTTCAGCCACATCCCCTCAGCTTTTCACTGTGCCAGGGGGCGGGGACGCGGCTTTGTTATTGTTTCTATTGCTGCTTTGAGACCCACGACATTTACACACAGTCTGTTCGAGGCTCGAGCAAAGATGATCTTGACTGGGGGAGACAAAATGAAAGTATAACGTTTTTGGTGACAATCCGCTTTGTAATCCAGCAATATTTTGTGTTATTGTGTGTATCACAAACAAGGTAATAGGGTAGTGAAGTGATTTTAGCTTCAGCTGTAAGCTAGCAAAGAAAGCTAGCCTACAAAGCTGGAAGCTACCGGTGTCTTCTTGCATTGTAAAGTGTTCCTGCCTTTAATGAACCATTGTTTTGTGAACAGTAATGTACAGTTTCAACATTTCTACATGCCGTGTTGCGTCGATCAAGTGAGTTAACTTCTGTGCAGCATAATGTGATGCAGCCCAGACTCCCAGTGGTTCCTCAGGACAGACTAGAGTCAGAATGAGAGGTGAGCTATCATGATACAGTCCAGACTCCCAGTGGTTCCTCAGGACAGACTAGAGTCAGAATGAGAGGTGAGCTATCATGATACAGTCCAGACTCCTAGTGGTTCCTCAGGACAGACTAGAGTCAGAATGAGAGGGGAGCTAACATGATACAGTCCAGACTGCCAGTGGGTTCAGTGGTTCCTCAGGACAGACTAGAGTCAGAATGAGAGGGGAGCTAACATGATACAGTCCAGACTCCCAGTGGGTTCAGTGGTTCCTCAGGACAGACTAGAGTCAGAATGAGAGGTGAGCTAACATGATACAGTCCAAACTCCCAGTGGTTCCTCAGGACAGACTAGAGTCAGAATGAGAGGGGAGCTAACATGATACAGTCCAGAACCATTGTCTTCAACAAGGTCCGAAGGGCCACACTGAAAATTGGCTATATTTCCTCATGGTCAAAATTAACAAAAAAATAGTCCTCTATTCATCGTTTTCTAGTCTTTGATGCTCTGTGACAGTCTAGCTTGAATTTGTTGTGATTTTTTAGTGAACTGGACATTTCAAGAAAATGTTCTATGAATGTAGGTCCATTATGTCTACACAGTTTAGATTTGGTTTTAGTCATTTTAAAGCACATTCTAATTTTAAAAAAAGTTTTTATTTAACCTTTATTTAACTAGGTACGTCAGTTAAGAACAAATTCTTATTTACAATGACGGCCTAACCCAGACGACGCTGGGCCAATTGTGCGCCACCCTTTGGGACTCACAGTCACGGCCGGTTGTGATACAGCCTGGAATCCAACCAGGGTCTGTAGTGACGCCTCTAGCGCTGAGATGCAGTGCCTTAGACTGCTGCGCCACTCGGGAGCCCTTACCAACAGGAAAACGTAAATGGAATGTTTACTAATTTGATCAAACAAGTGGGCCGTCAGTTATGCATTAACAATGTGTAAATAATAAGTGAATAGCCATATCTATGACCTAAGAGAAGCCGTTTACAATATGAATTCTCCTTCTTTAGCCCCATGTGGCTAAACTGTGATTAACTATCTGACCTGGCGTTGTGGATAACTATCTGAAACATGTCAAGACATCTGTTAAACTAGCCTTCGATGAAAACAGTAGTTAGTCTTTGGCGAAGGCAACTAAGTATTGTTTTCATGTAAGGCTACTGTTAAATCCGACGTGTGTGTGTGTGTGTGTGTGTGTGTGTGTGTGTGTGTGTGTGTGTGTGTCTCTTGCTCTCAAGCAGACATCAGCCTGTTTGACGAGCTGGACAACCTTGGAGATGCAGACAAACTTTTTCAGGGCTTGGAGTGCGTGGGATATGTGAGTACAGGGCTACAGACACACTCTAGGCTACACAGACACACTCTAGGCAACACAGACTACACAGACACTCTAGGCAACACAGACTACACAGACACACTAGGCAACACAGACACACTCTAGGCAACACAGACTACACAGACACACTCTAGGCAACACAGACTACACAGACACACTCTAGGCAACACAGACTACACAGACACACTCTAGGCAACACAGACACACTCTAGGCAACACAGACTACACAGACGCACACTAGGCAACACAGACTACACAGACACACTCTAGGCAACACAGACTACACAGACACACTCTAGGCAACACAGACTACACAGACACACTCTAGGCAACACAGACTACACAGACACACTCTAGGCAACACAGACTACACAGACACACTCTAGGCAACACAGACTACACAGACACACTCTAGGCAACACTGTCTCTTAAAGTGGAACTGACAAGTGTTTTAACTACTTTGCTGATTTCAAACAGACAATCATAATATCAGTAAAAAAAATACATAGAATTCCCAGTTTCTTCTACAAAACCAATATGTTCTATTTGATGATAAGTTCCATGATGTAGAGTAAGGCATTGTTGGCAGAATAGATGGATGCAGTTCAATGTATGATTCATATAATTCACCAATAAATGTCTTGGAAGTCCCACAAATATTGCTATCAGGTTGTAAATCACAGCTGGCCTGTTAACATTGTTTGGTTCCTCCGGCCATTTAGGAATGCACTGTTTCAGTTTCAAAGACCTAATGTTTTTGGGTAAAAACAGATGAATGTAACAAAAGCTGGGAATGCCAATACAATCAAAACTAGCAATGGCAATGATCACAGGTCAGTCGTACCATGGCTAATAGGTTATCTATTTATTTACCAAGCTAAAAAAAACTGAGAGTAATGTTAGCTAGCTAGCTGCTGGGAGGGTGTTGTCATTGGATGAGTGGGTGATTGGCTGACTCCCCTCCCGAGAAAGATATATCGCCCAGCCCTTTTAGTGTTAATAGTAAATGATGGCAGGCAAATGGCTTATTTGCATACAGGCCTACTGTAGCTCTGATTGGCTATGGCACAACAGTCGAGATGGATGTTGTTGTTTTTTTCATTAGGTTTTATTTACTGCAGTGTCTTAATTGTACCAACGCACGGCCACTTCACTACTATATATTGCTATAGAATTTTCACAAATGCCTTTAGTATACAGAATTTCCAAACATTCTGTGAATGACCACATCTAAATGCTCCCTTGTCATAAAATGTAAAAAAAAAGTGTCATATTCTTCCCTGAGGTTGTATATGAACAGATTTTAGATTTTTTTTTACAAGATTTCATGTTGCTAAAACACCGTCAGTTCCACTTTAGAAAATCGTAACAGACCAGATTCACAGTGAACCATCATAATGAGAAGTACAGCGATTGTGTGTCTGCTCTGTTTAACCCTCTAGGCCGGCGATGCCCCAGACCTCGACTTTGACATCGACCTGCCTCCCTGGAGCACTGACACAGGCAGCACCTACACAGGTGTGTCTAATACCGGTCTAATCAGGTCTATGGTATAAGGTGGTATTGGACAAAAATTGTTTAAACATGTCAGTACCAGTATTTCTCTTGTGTAAATTTGAGTGTGGACTCTCTCCTTCCTGCCCACACCATGAGCTCTGTGTTCCTTGTCTGCAGATGGGGATCTGAGTGTGGACTCTCTCTCTCCTGCCCATACCATGAGCTCTGTCACCTCGCCTGCATCCCGAGAGGCCCTGTCACCTTACTCCATACAAGTAAGTCCCCCTGTCTCTCTCCAGTGTGTTTCACTGTAGGTCATTTTGCATTTATGTGTTTGATGTGCCTATTTTGTATGGCTGGGAGTATTTCCAGTGTGTGTCTAGGCCCATCTGTGTTAGTTTGTGTTTTTCGCCCCACATGGTACCATTACACACGTTGCTATCTCTGCCATCTGCTTTCGCAATCCACACACACACACACACACTTGAGCACCTCATTAAGGAAGGTCTGAAGCACCTTGTCAGACTAATTATCCACCATCTGCCAGAGGTGTGGCCCCGCCCCCTCGTTAAAATGAGGTGATGACAACTCTGGCCATATTAACATAATGTAGCAGGCAGTTGTTTTCACAGCATGTCAGAAAGAGGACTAGGGTTAGATCTTGTGACCCTACGCTGCACATGTTTATATCTCCTGCCATTATGATCAAGGGCATTTGTGCACTACACCTCAAAGATACTTTGGATGTCGCCAAAGGCATCAAGTCTTCAAGAACTTTGTAGTTCCTTTTAGTAAGATTTGGATTTATTTATTTCACCTTTATTTAACCAGGTAGGCTAGTTGAGAACAAGTTCTCATTTACAACTGCGACCTGGCCAAGATAAAGCATAGCAGTGTGAACAGACAGCAACACAGAGTTACACATGGAATAAACAATTAACGAGTGAATAACACTGTAGAAAAAAAAGAGAGTCTGTATACATTGTGTGCAGCGGTGAATACCTTCCTCGGCCATACATCTATACAATCGGCATTATAACACTAAAATATTTAGTATTTTAGCCGTGGTGGGTGCGCTGCGTGTAAATGCATATAGGGGAACACTGGACCTTCTGGAGGTATTGTAAAACCTCACACAGCAGGGAAACATTGATGGCTCGTCTCTCTGCTGCCCCCTACAGGAGGATCTAGCCCAATCTCCTCAGCCCTCTCCTGCCGTCTCTGTCTGCTCCGAGTCCAGTGGCTTCTCAGAGCCCCCCCTGCCCCTGGCCAAGAGGGCCCCCAAGAGGACCAATCAGGCTACGCGAGGTCAGATATACACCTCTCCATCCATCCATCCATCCATCCATCCATCCATCCATCCATCCATCCATCCATCCATCATCATCCTCCTCTTCTTTCATATCAGGCTGCCATTTCTTCCTGTAGTTACATTGGCTTTCAGTGAAAATACTGTATCACTCTCCCTCGTCAGTCTGTTTCTGATTTGGAAAATATGTTATTGATTGACTTTGTTAGTTTTAATGGATCGGAAAAAGTATGATGACTCAAGCCAAACATTAGTAGAACCAAACAACAGATGTTTATTGGCTCAAGTCCATTCGCCCTGTTTTCAATGGACCAAATATATTTTTTACGATACATAAAATAGCATCTGGAGGGGGAAGAAGGCTCCGTTTTAAAAAATGGAAACAGTTATGAATTATGATCCGTCTCACAGTGAAGAGGCCTATCCAGCTCACCCCCAAGGTGTCCATCCAGCCCAGACCAGTTGTAATGGCTGTACCCCAGCATGCCGCGGGCCCTCTCCAGACCATCATCATCCAGCCCCTGCAGACCACCCTGGTGCCTCACCCTGCTGTGGTCAAACCTGCCCCTGTCAGCATACAGCCAGCGCCACCTATAGGTGAGTCTAAAACTACACTATAATACATATTATAAACTGGGTGGTTGGAGAACTGAATGCTGATTGGCTGAAAGCCGTGTTATGAGACACTATACCACGGGTATGACAAAACCATTGTATTTTTACTGTTCTAATTATCTTTGTAACCAGTTTTATAATAGCAATTATAAACTGGGTGGTTCGAGCCCTGAATGCTGATTTGGCTGACAGCCGTGGTATATCAGACCGTATACCACGGGTATGACAACTTATTTTTACTACTCTAATTGCGTTGGTCACCAGTTTATAACAGCAATAAGGCACCTCGGTGGTTTGTGATATATGGCCAATATACCACGGCTAACGGATGTATCCAGGCACAACGCCATGTACCACAAACAGCAGTTCCCTGATCCTGGTGCAGAATCCACAGCGTTTCTCCCTCCCGATATTGACTGATACCATTCATTTCAGTAATACATTTTAAAAAAGACAATACAAGTAAGTGTCTACTAACATTTTTAATGCAGAGTGCCAGGTCTCTCTCCATTCAGAGACATCAGTATCAAGCCTGTCTGTCAGAGTGCCAGGTCTCTCTCCATTCAGAGACATCAGTATCAAGCCTGTCTGTCAGAGTGCCAGGTCTCTCTCCATTCAGAGACATCAGTATCAAGCCTGTCTGTCAGAGTGCCAGGTCTCTCTCCATTCAGAGACATCAGTATCAAGCCTGTCTGTCAGAGTGCCGGGTCTCTCTCCATTCAGAGACATAAGTATCAAGCCTGTCTGTCAGAGTGCCGGGTCTCTCTCCATTCAGAGACATCAGTATGAAGCCTGTCTGTCAGAGTGCCAGGTCTCTGTCCATTCAGAGACATCAGTATGAAGCCTGTCTGTCAGAGTGCCAGGTCTCTCTCCATTCAGAGACATCAGTATCAAGCCTGTCTGTCAGAGTGCCAGGTCTCTCTCCATTCAGAGACATCAGTATCAAGCCTGTCTGTCAGAGTGCCAGGTCTCTCTCCATTCAGAGACATCAGTATCAAGCCTGTCTGTCAGAGTGCCAGGTCTCTCTCCATTCAGAGACCTCAGTATGAAGCCTGTCTGTCAGAGTGCCAGGTCTCTCTCCATTCAGAGACATCAGTATCAAGCCTGTCTGTCAGAGTGCCAGGTCTCTGTCCATTCAGAGACATCAGTATCAAGCCTGTCTGTCAGAGACATCAGTATCAAGCCTGTCTGTCAGAGTGCCAGGTCTCTCTCCATTCAGAGACATCAGTATCTGTCTGTCAGAGTGCCAGGTCTCTCTCCATTCAGAGACATCAGTATCAAGCCTGTCTGTCAGAGTGCCGGGTCTCTCTCCATTCAGAGACATCAGTATCAAGCCTGTCTGTCAGAGTGCCAGGTCTCTGTCCATTCAGAGACATCAGTATCAAGCCTGTCTGTCAGAGTGCCAGGTCTCTCTCCATTCAGAGACCTCAGTATGAAGCCTGTCTGTCAGAGTGCCAGGTCTCTCTCCATTCAGAGACATCAGTATCAAGCCTGTCTGTCAGAGTGCCAGGTCTCTCTCCATTCAGAGACATCAGTATCAAGCCTGTCTGTCAGAGACATCAGTATCAAGCCTGTCTGTCAGAGACATCAGTATCAAGCCTGTCTGTCAGAGTGCCAGGTCTCTCTCCATTCAGAGACATCAGTATCAAGCCTGTCTGTCAGAGACATCAGTATCAAGCCTGTCTGTCAGAGTGCCAGGTCTCTGTCCATTCAGAGACATCAGTATCAAGCCTGTCTGTCAGAGTGCCAGGTCTCTGTCCATTCAGAGACATCAGTATCAAGCCTGTCTGTCAGAGTGCCAGGTCTCTCTCCATTCAGAGACATCAGTATCAAGCCTGTCTGTCAGAGTGCCAGGTCTCTGTCCATTCAGAGACATCAGTATCAAGCCTGTCTGTCAGAGTGCCAGGTCTCTGTCCATTCAGAGACATCAGTATCAAGCCTGTCTGTCAGTGCCAGGTCTCTGTCCATTCAGAGACATCAGTATCAAGCCTGTCTGTCAGAGTGCCAGGTCTCTCTCCATTCAGAGACATCAGTATCAAGCCTGTCTGTCAGAGTGCCAGGTCTCTCTCCATTCAGAGACATCAGTATCAAGCCTGTCTGTCAGAGTGCCAGGTCTCTGTCCATTCAGAGACATCAGTATCAAGCCTGTCTGTCAGAGTGCCAGGTCTCTCTCCATTCAGAGACATCAGTATCAAGCCTGTCTGTCAGAGTGTCAGGTCTCTGTCCATTCAGAGACATCAGTATCAAGCCTGTCTGTCAGAGTGCCGGGTCTCTGTCCATTCAGAGACATCAGTATCAAGCCTGTCTGTCAGAGTGCCGGGTCTCTCTCCATTCAGAGACATCAGTATCAAGCCTGTCTGTCAGAGACATCAGTATCTGTCTGTCAGAGTGCCAGGTCTCTGTCCATTCAGAGACATCAGTATCAAGCCTGTCTGTCAGAGTGTCGGGTCTCTGTCCATTCAGAGACATCAGTATCAAGCCTGTCTGTCAGAGTGCCAGGTCTCTGTCCATTCAGAGACATCAGTATCAAGCCTGTCTGTCAGAGTGCCGGGTCTCTGTCCATTCAGAGACATCAGTATCAAGCCTGTCTGTCAGAGTGCCGGGTCTCTCTCCATTCAGAGACATCAGTATCAAGCCTGTCTGTCAGAGTGCCAGGTCTCTCTCCATTCAGAGACATCAGTATCAAGCCTGTCTGTCAGAGTGCCAGGTCTCTCTCCATTCAGAGACATCAGTATCAAGCCTGTCTGTCAGAGTGCCAGGTCTCTGTCCATTCAGAGACATCAGTATCAAGCCTGTCTGTCAGAGTGTCAGGTCTCTGTCCATTCAGAGACATCAGTATCAAGCCTGTCTGTCAGAGTGTCAGGTCTCTCTCCATTCAGAGACATCAGTATCAAGCCTGTCTGTCAGAGTGCCAGGTCTCTGTCCATTCAGAGACATCAGTATGAAGCCTGTCTGTCAGAGTGCCAGGTCTCTCTCCATTCAGAGACATCAGTATCAAGCCTGTCTGTCAGAGTGCCAGGTCTCTCTCCATTCAGAGACATCAGTATCAAGCCTGTCTGTCAGAGTGCCAGGTCTCTCTCCATTCAGAGACATCAGTATCAAGCCTGTCTGTCAGAGTGTCAGGTCTCTGTCCATTCAGAGACATCAGTATCAAGCCTGTCTGTCAGAGTGCCAGGTCTCTCTCCATTCAGAGACATCAGTATCAAGCCTGTCTGTCAGGGTGCTGGGTCTCTGTCCATTCAGAGACATCAGTATCAAGCCTGTCTGTCAGAGTGCCAGGTCTCTCTCCATTCAGAGACATAAGTATCAAGCCTGTCTGTCAGAGTGCCGGGTCTCTCCATTCAGAGACATCAGTATCAAGCCTGTCTGTCAGAGTGTCGGGTCTCTGTCCATTCAGAGACCTCAGTATCAAGCCTGTCTGTCAGAGTGTCGGGTCTCTGTCCATTCAGAGACCTCAGTATCAAGCCTGTCTGTCAGAGTGCCAGGTCTCTCTCCATTCAGAGACATCAGTATCAAGCCTGTCTGTCAGAGTGCCAGGTCTCTGTCCATTCAGAGACATCAGTATCAAGCCTGTCTGTCAGAGTGCCAGGTCTCTGTCCATTCAGAGACATCAGTATCAAGCCTGTCTGTCAGTGACAGGTCTCTGTCCATTCAGAGACATCAGTATCAAGCCTGTCTGTCAGAGTGCCAGGTCTCTCTCCATTCAGAGACATCTGTATCAAGCCTGTCTGTCAGTGTCAGGTCTCTGTCCATTCAGAGACATCAGTATGAAGCCTGTCTGTCAGAGTGCCAGGTCTCTCTCCATTCAGAGACATCAGTATCAAGCCTGTCTGTCAGAGTGTCAGGTCTCTGTCCATTCAGAGACATCAGTATCAAGCCCATCTGTCTGGACTTCATCACATCATCTTGCAAGTCTCCATGTCCTGGCTCCATACATGTTTCTGTGAACACACACACACACAGTCACTGTTCTATTACCAATGGCAGTTATTACCAGTTTGTGTGTCAGATATTACATATCCTACGTTGGAGATTGAACAGGTCACTTATGGTCTCCCCATCAAACGACTGAAGCTGTCGTCTGGCAAAAGCATCTCCAGTCCATCTGTAGAAATACAGTAGGCAGAGTTCATCAGTGACACACAGAATGAAAAGGGTGGTGCTGTTACTGGGCTGTGTTATTAGAAATCACCTCACTGTGGCTATGTTACTGGGCTGTGTTATTAGAAATCACCTCACTGTGGCTATGTTACTGGGCTGTGTTATTAGAAATCACCTCACTGTGGCTATGTTACTGGGCTGTGTTATTAGAAATCACCTCACTGTGGCTATGTTACTGGGCTGTGTTATTAGAAATCACCTCACTGTGGCTATGTTACTGGGCTGTGTTATTAGAAATCACCTCACTGTGGCTATGTTACTGGTCTGTGTTATTAGAAATCACCTCACTGTGGCTATGTTACTGGGCTGTGTTATTAGAAATCACCTCACTGTGGCTATGTTACTGGGCTGTGTTATTAGAAATCACCTCACTGTGGCTATGTTACTGGGCTGTGTTATTAGAAATCACCTCACTGTGGCTATGTTACTGGGCTGTGTTATTAGAAATCACCTCACTGTGGCTATGTTACTGGGCTGTGTTATTAGAAATCACCTCACTGTGGCTATGTTACTGGACTGTGTTATTAGAAATCACCTCACTGTGGCTATGTTACTGGACTGTGTTATTAGAAATCACCTCACTGTGGCTATGTTACTGGTCTGTGTTATTAGAAATCACCTCACTGTGGCTATGTTACTGGGCTGTGTTATTAGAAATCACCTCACTGTGGCTATGTTACTGGACTGTGTTATTAGAAATCACCTCACTGTGGCTATGTTACTGGGCTGTGTTATTAGAAATCACCTCACTGTGGCTATGTTACTGGGCTGTGTTATTAGAAATCACCTCACTGTGGACGTGTTGAGGGGGAGTGTTGCTGTTACTGGGCTGTGTTATTAGAAATCACCTCACTGTGGCTATGTTACTGGACTGTGTTATTAGAAATCACCTCACTGTGGCTATGTTACTGGGCTGTGTTATTAGAAATCACCTCACTGTGGCTATGTTACTGGACTGTGTTATTAGAAATCACCTCACTGTGGCTATGTTACTGGGCTGTGTTATTAGAAATCACCTCACTGTGGCTATGTTACTGGGCTGTGTTATTAGAAATCACCTCACTGTGGACGTGTTGAGGGGGAGTGTTGCTGTTACTGGGCTGTGTTATTAGAAATCACCTCACTGTGGACGTGTTGAGGGGGAGTGTTGAGGGGGAGTGTTGAGGGGGAGTGTTGAGGGGACGTGTTGAGTGCCAGGTCTCTCTGCATCTCATGCATCAGTGAACACACAGAGTCGCTGTTCTATTACCAATGGCAGTTAGGGATAGGTGATATGACACACACACACAAACAGATACTATGTTGAAGTTTTAAACCGGTCAGACTAAATTTACCTAATTCTGTTCTCCCCATTGACGACCGTTGGAAAGCAGGTAAGAGGTGAGGCTGGAGATAAGGTCTTTGCCAGAGCCCCGATTGATGGGCATAGCAGTTTAGATTAGCACCTGGGCCCTCAAAGATACTTGTTGGTCACACACACACACACACACACACAGTGATCAGGCTGGTTCCACTAGGCCTGGTTATACCCTGGACATTATATAGTGAACACAGTGATCAGGCTGGTTCCACTAGGCCTGGTTATACCCTGGACATTATATAGTGAACACAGTGATCAGGCTGGTTCCGCTAGGCCTGGTTATACCCTGGACATTATATGGTGAACACAGTGATCAGGCTGGTTCTGCTAGGCTAGGTTATACCCTGGACATTATATAGTGAACACAGTGATCAGGCTGGTTCCACTAGGCCTGGTTATACCCTGGACATTATATAGTGAACACAGTGATCAGGCTGGTTCCACTAGGCCTGGTTATACCCTGGATATTATATAGTGAACACAGTGATCAGGCTGGTTCTGCTAGGCCTGGTTATACCCTGGACATTATATGGTGAACACAGTGATCAGGCTGGTTCCGCTAGGCTAGGTTATACCCTGGACATTATATAGTGAACACAGTGATCAGGCTGGTTCCACTAGGCCTGGTTATACCCTGGACATTATATAGTGAACACAGTGATCAGGCTGGTTCCACTAGGCCTGGTTATACCCTGGACATTATATAGTGAACACAGTGATCAGGCTGGTTCCACTAGGCCTGGTTATACCCTGGATATTATATAGTGAACACAGTGATCAGGCTGGTTCCGCTAGGCCTGGTTATACCCTGGACATTATATGGTGAACACAGTGATCAGGCTGGTTCCGCTAGGCTCGGTTATACCCTGGACATTATATAGTGAACACAGTGATCAGGCTGGTTCCACTAGGCCTGGTTATACCCTGGACATTATATAGTGAACACAGTGATCAGGCTGGTTCCACTAGGCCTGGTTATACCCTGGACATTATATAGTGAACACAGTGATCAGGCTGGTTCCACTAGGCCTGGTTATACCCTGGACATTATATAGTGAACACAGTGATCAGGCTGGTTCCGCTAGGCCTGGTTATACCCTGGACATTATATAGTGAACACAGTGATCAGGCTGGTTCCACTAGGCCTGGTTATACCCTGGACATTATATGGTGAACACAGTGATCAGGCTGGTTCCACTAGGCCTGGTTATACCCTGGACATTATATAGTGAACACAGTGATCAGGCTGGTTCCACTAGGCCTGGTTATACCCTGGACATTATATGGTGAACACAGTGATCAGGCTGGTTCCGCTAGGCTAGGTTATAGGGCCGAGACGGTACCATTATCTCAATATTCTTTCCATGGCAAAAATCTAAACACGAAAAACACCGAACTCTGTAATGCTTTAACCTGCTGTATGTAAAGTATTGTTGCTATAGATACATGTGACTCTGGATGACATTATGATGTCTGTTTGCAACATTAGGGCTGTTTTCCTAAAGAAGTTAAATCCACGTCTTGTTTTGTTCCCTTACCACGATTACTAATGAGTGCCACGATGACTAATGAGTGCCACGATGACTAATGAGTGCCACGATGACTAATGAGTGCCACGATTACCAATGAGTGCCACGATGACTACCGAGTGCTACGATGACTACCGAGTGCCACGATGACTACCGAGTGCCACGATGACTACCGAGTGCCACGATGACTACCGAGTGCTACGATGACTACCGAGTGCCACGATGACTACCGAGTGCCACGATGACTAATGAGTGCCACGATGACTAATGAGTGCCACGATGACTAATGAGTGCCACGATGACTAATGAGTGCCACGATGACTAATGAGTGCCACGATTACTAATGAGTACCACGATTACTAATGAGTGCCACGATGACTACCGAGTGCCACGATGACTAATGAGTGCCACGATGACTAATGAGTGCCACGATTACCAATGAGTGCCACGATTACTAATGAGTGCCACGATGACTACCGAGTGCCACGATGACTACCGAGTGCCACGATGACTACCGAGTGCCACGATGACTACCGAGTGCCACGATGACTACCGAGTGCCACGATGACTACCGAGTGCCACGATGACTACCGAGTGCTACGATGACTACCGAGTGCTACGATGACTACCGAGTGCTACGATGACTACCGAGTGCCACGATACTGGTATCGTCCTGGGTCTACTAGGTTATACTCGGGACATTATATGCACCTAAGAAGTAGAAAATAAAGCAGTTTACATAAATTATGTTTCACAATTGGGTTATCTAATGTGTCAAAGTAATGAAGTGGGTTTACTTACCTTCTGTATTTGAACAAATGATGAGCCTTTGGAAGCTGTTGCCGCTGACAGGTGAAGGTTGCTGGCTGGATACTTGCCAACATGGGGCTGACTGTTCTATGTATAGGAATGCTCACGGTGAGGCCATGTCTGTCTGTTCTATGTATAGGAAGGCTCACAGTGAGGGCACGTCTGTCTGTTCTATGTATAGGAAGGCTCACAGTGAGGGCACGTCTGTCTGTTCTATGTATAGGAAGGCTCACAGTGAGGGCACGTCTGTCCTATGTATAGGAATGCTCACGGTGAGGGCATGTCTGTCTGTTCTATGTATAGGAATGCTCACGGTGAGGCCATGTCTGCATGATGCTGATGAGAGCCCCCTTTGCTGGTCTTCTCTATGCTGCATGTTCGGCTGAAAACGGGACATCTCTCGAACAACTGCAGCAGGCAATCTTATGAGGAGGTGTGACAGTGTGATATAATGGACAGCCAAGTGGTAAATTGCAAAGAAAATACAAATATTTTTGCTAATGTACTTAACAACCAAAATGACTATACTTAGTTGTATCTGCTTGGCCGGAGAATTAGCCCACTAGTTTATCAACCTGGGTAATTTTGAATACAACGTTTTTATTTATTTATTTATTTATTTACATAATGCACATTACCTGTTGTTGTTGATCAGGGCAGTAACTCGGGTCACTATCAGAGGTCTCACGATAGCGTGTCCTTTTCATAGGAGTCGAGGGAGACTGGCAACAACAGAGGAGGTGTCACAAGGCGACTTGTGTTGCATGACACAGTTTTTTATTTTTTTATTCTGAGGTCTTGCCTGACAAACTGTGAAAATAGCAAGTGAACAGTGAATTAAATTATTTTTGGAGGTCGCTAAACCATTGCAATCACATTTGCTGGACATGTTATGATACCCACCTTTGCTTCTCTGGTAGGCGCCGGCATCCGTTCATGACCCGGGGATCAGTCTTCCACTTGGTGCAACAGGGAAAAACAGGGTCAACGATTGTCACATCATCCCTCAATAATAAACATATCTTGAGAAATAACGTAATGTCGTTTTGTAAACTAATTACATGAATTACAGATGTAGACTGACCGGCTTCAGATGGATTTAGATTCAGACCGGTAACGCTGTTACACTGTGCAACCAACTGGGACATGTTCTGCTATGGCCCTGTGTTGGTTTGAGTTTGTTGCTGCCAGTACACTGTTGTAGTCCTAGTCAGACATAAATGTTGGTTTGAGTTTGTTGCTGCCAGTACACTGTTGTAGTCCTAGTCAGACATAAATGTTGGTTTGAGTTTGTTGCTGCCAGTACACTGTTGTAGTCCTAGTCCGACATAAATGAGCTAATACTACCATCGCTGCATCCAATATGTATTTGTGCCCCTAGACATGGGGTTGCTCCTCACAGGCTAATGTGTGACTGTTTCATCTAAATTACACTCATTTAGAGTGGAATGGAAATACGATGACATTGCTAAAGTAGACAAATAAATAGTAGGAAACAGCTAGAGAGGTTTGTCAAAAATAGCTACCGATACTAATGTTAGCTAGTTAAAAAATACGGTGGTCCCTTCAATCCTAGTTTGCTAGCTAACGTCAGCTATGATAGAGATAATAATGATCAAACTATACATAACCAGCAGTCTCTAGTCTAGTCAACAGGTATACTCACCAGTACTGGTTGGTCAATCCGTACAGGGATGTTCAGTCTCTAGTCAACTGGTATACTCACCAGTACTGGTTGGTCAATCCATACAGGGATGTTCAGTCTCTAGTCAACAGGTATACTCACCACCACTGGTTGGTCAATCCGTACAGGGATGTTCAGTCTCTAGTCAACAGGTATACTCACCACCACTGGTTGGTCAATCCGTACAGGGATGTTCAGTCTCTAGTCAACCGGTATACTCACCAGTACTGGTTGGTCAATCCGTACAGGGATGTTCAGTCTCTAGTCTAGTCAACAGGTATACTCACCACCACTGGTTGGTCAATCCGTACAGGGATGTTCAGTCTCTAGTCAACCGGTATACTCACCACCACTGGTTGGTCAATCCATACAGGGATGTTCAGTCTCTAGTCAACCGGTATACTCACCACCACTGGTTGGTCAATCCGTACAGGGATGTTCAGTCTCTAGTCAACCGGTATACTCACCAGTACTGGTTGGTCAATCCATATATGGATGTTCAGTCTCTAGTCTAGTCAACCGGTATACTCACCACTACTGGTTGGTCAATCCATACAGGGATGTTCAGTCTCTAGTCAACCGGTATACTCACCACCACTGGTTGGTCAATCCATATATGGATGTTCAGTCTCTAGTCAACCGGTATACTCACCACCACTGGTTGGTCAATCCATATATGGATGTTCAGTCTCTAGTCAACAGGTATACTCACCACCACTGGTTGGTCAATCCATATATGGATGTTCAGTCTCTAGTCTAGTCAACAGGTATACTCACCACCACTGGTTGGTCAATCCGTACAGGGATGTTCAGTCTCTAGTCTAGTCAACAGGTATACTCACCACCACTGGTTGGTCAATCCGTACAGGGATGTTCAGTCTCTAGTCAACCGGTATACTCACCACTACTGGTGGGTCAATCCATATATGGATGTTCAGTCTCTAGTCAACCGCTATACTCACCAGTACTGGTTGGTCAATCCGTACAGGGATGTTCAGTCTCTAGTCAACCGGTATACTCACCACCACTGGTTGGTCAATCCATATATGGATGTTCAGTCTCTAGTCAACCGGTATACTCACCAGTACTGGTGGGTCGATCCATATATGGATGTTCAGTCTCTAGTCAACCGGTATACTCACCACCACTGGTTGGTCAATCCGTACAGGGATGTTCAGTCTCTAGTCAACAGGTATACTCACCAGTACTGGTTGGTCAATCCGTACAGGGATGTTCAGTCTCTAGTCAACAGGTATACTCACCACTACTGGTTGGTCAATCCATATATGGATGTTCAGTCTCTAGTCAACCGGTATACTCACCACTACTGGTGGGTCAATCCATATATGGATGTTCAGTCTCTATTCAACCGGTATACTCACCACCACTGGTTGGTCAATCCGTACAGGGATGTTCAGTCTCTAGTCAACCGGTATACTCACCAGTACTGGTTGGTCAATCCATATATGGATGTTCAGTCTCTAGTCTAGTCAACCGGTATACTCACCAGTACTGGTTGGTCAATCCATATATGGATGTTCAGTCTCTAGTCAACCGGTATACTCACCACCACTGGTTGGTCAATCCATATATGGATGTTCAGTCTCTAGTCAACAGGTATACTCACCACCACTGGTTGGTCAATCCATATATGGATGTTCAGTCTCTAGTCAACCGGTATACTCACCAGTACTGGTTGGTCAATCCATACAGGGATGTTCAGTCTCTAGTCTAGTCAACTGGTATACTCACCACTACTGGTGGGTCAATCCGTACAGGGATGTTCAGTCTCTAGTCAACCGGTATACTCACCAGTACTGGTTGGTCAATCCGTACAGGGATGTTCAGTCTCTAGTCAACAGGTATACTCACCACCACTGGTTGGTCAATCCATATATGGATGTTCAGTCTCTAGTCAACTGGTATACTCACCACTACTGGTGGGTCAATCCGTACAGGGATGTTCAGTCTCTAGTCAACCGGTATACTCACCAGTACTGGTTGGTCAATCCGTACAGGGATGTTCAGTCTCTAGTCAACCGGTATACTCACCACCACTGGTTGGTCAATCCGTACAGGGATGTTCAGTCTAGTCAACCGGTATACTCACCACTACTGGTGGGTCAATCCATATATGGATGTTCAGTCTCTAGTCAACCGGTATACTCACCACCACTGGTTGGTCAATCCATATATGGATGTTCAGTCTCTAGTCTAGTCAACAGGTATACTCACCACTACTGGTGGGTCGATCCATATATGGATGTTCAGTCTCTAGTCTAGTCAACCGGTATACTCACCACTACTGGTGGGTCGATCCATATATGGATGTTCAGTCTAGTCAACCGGTATACTCACCACCACTGGTTGGTCAATCCATATATGGATGTTCAGTCTCTAGTCTAGTCAACAGGTATACTCACCACTACTGGTGGGTCGATCCATATATGGATGTTCAGTCTCTAGTCAACAGGTATACTCACCACTACTGGTGGGTCGATCCATACAGGGATGTTCAGTCTCTAGTCAACCGGTATACTCACCACCACTGGTTGGTCAATCCATATATGGATTTTCAGTCTCTAGTCAACCGGTATACTCACCACTACTGGTGGGTCGATCCATACAGGGATGTTCAGTCTCTAGTCAACCGGTATACTCACCACCACTGGTTGGTCAATCCATATATGGATGTTCAGTCTCTAGTCTAGTCAACAGGTATACTCACCACTACTGGTGGGTCGATCCATACAGGGATGTTCAGTCTCTAGTCAACCGGTATACTCACCAGTACTGGTGGGTCAATCCATATATGGATGTTCAGTCTCTAGTCAACAGGTATACTCACCACTACTGGTTGGTCAATCCATATATGGATGTTCAGTCTCTAGTCTAGTCAACTGGTATACTCACCAGTACTGGTTGGTCAATCCGTACAGGGATGTTCAGTCTCTAGTCAACTGGTATACTCACCAGTACTGGTTGGTCAATCCATACAGGGATGTTCAGTCTCTAGTCAACCGGTATACTCACCACTACTGGTGGGTCGATCCATATATGGATGTTCCGTCTCTAGTCAACCGGTATACTCACCAGTACTGGTTGGTCAATCCATATATGGATGTTCAGTCTCTAGTCAACCGGTATACTCACCAGTACTGGTTGGTCAATCCGTACAGGGATGTTCAGTCTCTAGTCTAGTCAACAGGTATACTCACCACCACTGGTTGGTCAATCCGTACAGGGATGTTCAGTCTCTAGTCAACCGGTATACTCACCAGTACTGGTTGGTCAATCCATATATGGATGTTCAGTCTCTAGTCTAGTCAACCGGTATACTCACCACTACTGGTTGGTCAATCCATACAGGGATGTTCAGTCTCTAGTCAACCGGTATACTCACCAGTACTGGTTGGTCAATCCATATATGGATGTTCAGTCTCTAGTCAACCGGTATACTCACCAGTACTGGTTGGTCAATCCGTACAGGGATGTTCAGTCTCTAGTCAACAGGTATACTCACCACTACTGGTGGGTCGATCCATATATGGATGTTCAGTCTCTAGTCAACCGGTATACTCACCACCACTGGTTGGTCAATCCATATATGGATGTTCAGTCTCTAGTCAACAGGTATACTCACCACCACTGGTTGGTCAATCCATATATGGATGTTCAGTCTCTAGTCAACCGGTATACTCACCAGTACTGGTTGGTCAATCCATACAGGGATGTTCAGTCTCTAGTCTAGTCAACTGGTATACTCACCACTACTGGTGGGTCAATCCGTACAGGGATGTTCAGTCTCTAGTCAACCGGTATACTCACCAGTACTGGTTGGTCAATCCGTACAGGGATGTTCAGTCTCTAGTCAACAGGTATACTCACCACCACTGGTTGGTCAATCCATATATGGATGTTCAGTCTCTAGTCAACTGGTATACTCACCACTACTGGTGGGTCAATCCGTACAGGGATGTTCAGTCTCTAGTCAACCGGTATACTCACCAGTACTGGTTGGTCAATCCGTACAGGGATGTTCAGTCTCTAGTCAACCGGTATACTCACCACCACTGGTTGGTCAATCCGTACAGGGATGTTCAGTCTAGTCAACCGGTATACTCACCACTACTGGTGGGTCAATCCATATATGGATGTTCAGTCTCTAGTCAACCGGTATACTCACCACCACTGGTTGGTCAATCCATATATGGATGTTCAGTCTCTAGTCTAGTCAACAGGTATACTCACCACTACTGGTGGGTCGATCCATATATGGATGTTCAGTCTCTAGTCTAGTCAACCGGTATACTCACCACTACTGGTGGGTCGATCCATATATGGATGTTCAGTCTAGTCAACCGGTATACTCACCACCACTGGTTGGTCAATCCATATATGGATGTTCAGTCTCTAGTCTAGTCAACAGGTATACTCACCACTACTGGTGGGTCGATCCATATATGGATGTTCAGTCTCTAGTCAACAGGTATACTCACCACTACTGGTGGGTCGATCCATACAGGGATGTTCAGTCTCTAGTCAACCGGTATACTCACCACCACTGGTTGGTCAATCCATATATGGATTTTCAGTCTCTAGTCAACCGGTATACTCACCACTACTGGTGGGTCGATCCATACAGGGATGTTCAGTCTCTAGTCAACCGGTATACTCACCACCACTGGTTGGTCAATCCATATATGGATGTTCAGTCTCTAGTCTAGTCAACAGGTATACTCACCACTACTGGTGGGTCGATCCATACAGGGATGTTCAGTCTCTAGTCAACCGGTATACTCACCAGTACTGGTGGGTCAATCCATATATGGATGTTCAGTCTCTAGTCAACAGGTATACTCACCACTACTGGTTGGTCAATCCATATATGGATGTTCAGTCTCTAGTCTAGTCAACTGGTATACTCACCAGTACTGGTTGGTCAATCCGTACAGGGATGTTCAGTCTCTAGTCAACTGGTATACTCACCAGTACTGGTTGGTCAATCCATACAGGGATGTTCAGTCTCTAGTCAACCGGTATACTCACCACTACTGGTGGGTCGATCCATATATGGATGTTCAGTCTCTAGTCAACCGGTATACTCACCAGTACTGGTTGGTCAATCCATATATGGATGTTCAGTCTCTAGTCAACCGGTATACTCACCAGTACTGGTTGGTCAATCCGTACAGGGATGTTCAGTCTCTAGTCTAGTCAACAGGTATACTCACCACCACTGGTTGGTCAATCCGTACAGGGATGTTCAGTCTCTAGTCAACCGGTATACTCACCAGTACTGGTTGGTCAATCCATATATGGATGTTCAGTCTCTAGTCTAGTCAACCGGTATACTCACCACTACTGGTTGGTCAATCCATACAGGGATGTTCAGTCTCTAGTCAACCGGTATACTCACCACCACTGGTTGGTCAATCCATATATGGATGTTCAGTCTCTAGTCAACCGGTATACTCACCACCACTGGTTGGTCAATCCATATATGGATGTTCAGTCTCTAGTCAACCGGTATACTCACCACCACTGGTTGGTCAATCCATATATGGATGTTCAGTCTCTAGTCAACAGGTATACTCACCACCACTGGTTGGTCAATCCATATATGGATGTTCAGTCTCTAGTCAACAGGTATACTCACCAGTACTGGTTGGTCAATCCGTACAGGGATGTTCAGTCTCTAGTCAACCGGTATACTCACCAGTACTGGTTGGTCAATCCATACAGGGATGTTCAGTCTCTAGTCAACAGGTATACTCACCACCACTGGTTGGTCAATCCGTACAGGGATGTTCAGTCTCTAGTCAACCGGTATACTCACCACTACTGGTGGGTCAATCCATATATGGATGTTCAGTCTCTAGTCAACCGGTATACTCACCAGTACTGGTGGGTCGATCCATATATGGATGTTCAGTCTCTAGTCAACCAGTATACTCACCACTACTGGTGGGTCAATCCGTACAGGGATGTTCAGTCTCTAGTCAACCGGTATACTCACCACCACTGGTTGGTCAATCCGTACAGGGATGTTCAGTCTCTAGTCAACAGGTATACTCACCAGTACTGGTTGGTCAATCCGTACAGGGATGTTCAGTCTCTAGTCAACAGGTATACTCACCACTACTGGTTGGTCAATCCATATATGGATGTTCAGTCTCTAGTCAACCGGTATACTCACCAGTACTGGTTGGTCAATCCATATATGGATGTTCAGTCTCTAGTCAACCGGTATACTCACCACCACTGGTTGGTCAATCTGTACAGGGATGTTCAGTCTCTAGTCTAGTCAACAGGTATACTCACCAGTACTGGTGGGTCAATCCATATATGGATGTTCAGTCTCTAGTCAACCGGTATACTCACCACCACTGGTTGGTCAATCCATATATGGATGTTCAGTCTCTAGTCAACCGGTATACTCACCAGTACTGGTGGGTCAATCCATATATGGATGTTCAGTCTCTAGTCAACAGGTATACTCACCACTACTGGTGGGTCAATCCATATATGGATGTTCAGTCTCTATTCAACCGGTATACTCACCACCACTGGTTGGTCAATCCGTACAGGGATGTTCAGTCTCTAGTCAACCGGTATACTCACCACCACTGGTTGGTCAATCCATATATGGATGTTCAGTCTCTATTCAACCGGTATACTCACCAGTACTGGTTGGTCAATCCATATATGGATGTTCAGTCTCTAGTCTAGTCAACCGGTATACTCACCACTACTGGTGGGTCGATCCATATATGGATGTTCAGTCTCTAGTCAACCGGTATACTCACCACCACTGGTTGGTCAATCCATATATGGATGTTCAGTCTCTAGTCAACCGGTATACTCACCACCACTGGTTGGTCAATCCATATATGGATGTTCAGTCTCTAGTCAACAGGTATACTCACCACCACTGGTTGGTCAATCCATATATGGATGTTCAGTCTCTAGTCAACCGGTATACTCACCAGTACTGGTTGGTCAATCCATACAGGGATGTTCAGTCTCTAGTCAACAGGTATACTCACCACCACTGGTTGGTCAATCCGTACAGGGATGTTCAGTCTCTAGTCAACTGGTATACTCACCAGTACTGGTTGGTCAATCCATATATGGATGTTCAGTCTCTAGTCAACCGGTATACTCACCACTACTGGTGGGTCGATCCATACAGGGATGTTCAGTCTCTAGTCAACCGGTATACTCACCAGTACTGGTTGGTCAATCCATATATGGATGTTCAGTCTCTAGTCTAGTCAACTGGTATACTCACCACTACTGGTGGGTCAATCCGTACAGGGATGTTCAGTCTCTAGTCAACCGGTATGCTCACCAGTACTGGTTGGTCAATCCGTACAGGGATGTTCAGTCTCTAGTCAACAGGTATACTCACCACCACTGGTTGGTCAATCCATATATGGATGTTCAGTCTCTAGTCAACTGGTATACTCACCACTACTGGTGGGTCAATCCGTACAGGGATGTTCAGTCTCTAGTCAACCGGTATACTCACCAGTACTGGTTGGTCAATCCGTACAGGGATGTTCAGTCTCTAGTCAACCGGTATACTCACCACCACTGGTTGGTCAATCCGTACAGGGATGTTCAGTCTAGTCAACAGGTATACTCACCACTACTGGTGGGTCGATCCATATATGGATGTTCAGTCTCTAGTCAACAGGTATACTCACCACTACTGGTGGGTCGATCCATACAGGGATGTTCAGTCTCTAGTCAACCGGTATACTCACCACCACTGGTTGGTCAATCCATATATGGATGTTCAGTCTCTAGTCAACCGGTATACTCACCACTACTGGTGGGTCGATCCATACAGGGATGTTCAGTCTCTAGTCAACCGGTATACTCACCACCACTGGTTGGTCAATCCATATATGGATGTTCAGTCTCTAGTCTAGTCAACAGGTATACTCACCACTACTGGTGGGTCGATCCATACAGGGATGTTCAGTCTCTAGTCAACCGGTATACTCACCAGTACTGGTGGGTCAATCCATATATGGATGTTCAGTCTCTAGTCAACAGGTATACTCACCACTACTGGTTGGTCAATCCATATATGGATGTTCAGTCTCTAGTCTAGTCAACTGGTATACTCACCAGTACTGGTTGGTCAATCCGTACAGGGATGTTCAGTCTCTAGTCAACAGGTATACTCACCACTACTGGTGGGTCGATCCATATATGGATGTTCAGTCTCTAGTCAACCGGTATACTCACCAGTACTGGTTGGTCAATCCATATATGGATGTTCAGTCTCTAGTCAACCGGTATACTCACCAGTACTGGTTGGTCAATCCATATATGGATGTTCAGTCTCTAGTCAACAGGTATACTCACCACTACTGGTGGGTCGATCCATACAGGGATGTTCAGTCTCTAGTCAACCGGTATACTCACCAGTACTGGTTGGTCAATCCATATATGGATGTTCAGTCTCTAGTCAACAGGTATACTCACCACTACTGGTTGGTCAATCCATATATGGATGTTCAGTCTCTAGTCAACCGGTATACTCACCAGTACTGGTTGGTCAATCCGTACAGGGATGTTCAGTCTCTAGTCAACCGGTATACTCACCAGTACTGGTTGGTCAATCCGTACAGGGATGTTCAGTCTCTAGTCAACCGGAATACTCACCAGTACTGGTTGGTCAATCCGTACAGGGATGTTCAGTCTCTAGTCAACCGGTATACTCACCAGTACTGGTTGGTCAATCCGTACAGGGATGTTCAGTCTCTAGTCAACCGGTATACTCACCACCACTGGTTGGTCAATCCGTACAGGGATGTTCAGTCTCTAGTCAACCGGTATACTCACCAGTACTGGTTGGTCAATCCGTACAGGGATGTTCAGTCTCTAGTCAACCGGTATACTCACCACCACTGGTTGGTCAATCCGTACAGGGATGTTCAGTCTCTAGTCAACAGGTATACTCACCACCACTGGTTGGTCAATCCGTACAGGGATGTTCAGTCTCTAGTCAACCGGTATACTCACCAGTACTGGTTGGTCAATCCGTACAGGGATGTTCAGTCTCTAGTCTAGTCAACAGGTATACTCACCACCACTGGTTGGTCAATCCGTACAGGGATGTTCAGTCTCTAGTCAACAGGTATACTCACCACCACTGGTTGGTCAATCCGTACAGGGATGTTCAGTCTCTAGTCAACAGGTATACTCACCACTACTGGTGGGTCGATCCATACAGGGATGTTCAGTCTCTAGTCAACCGGTATACTCACCACCACTGGTTGGTCGATCCATATATGGATGTTCAGTCTCTAGTCAACCGGTATACTCACCACCACTTGTTGGTCAATCCGTACAGGGATGTTCAGTCTCTAGTCAACCGGTATACTCACCACCACTGGTTGGTCAATCCGTACAGGGATGTTCAGTCTCTAGTCAACCGGTATACTCACCAGTACTGGTTGGTCAATCCATACAGGGATGTTCAGTCTCTAGTCAACCGGTATACTCACCACCACTTGTTGGTCAATCCGTACAGGGATGTTCAGTCTCTAGTCTAGTCAACAGGTATACTCACCACTACTGGTGGGTCAATCCATATATGGATGTTCAGTCTCTAGTCAACCGGTATACTCACCACCACTTGTTGGTCAATCCATATATGGATGTTCAGTCTCTAGTCAACCGGTATACTCACCACCACTGGTTGGTCAATCCGTACAGGGATGTTCAGTCTCTAGTCAACCGATATACTCACCACTACTGGTTGGTCAATCCATATATGGATGTTCAGTCTCTAGTCAACTGGTATACTCACCACCACTGGTTGGTCAATCCATATATGGATGTTCAGTCTCTAGTCAACCGGTATACTCACCACCACTGGTTGGTCAATCCATATATGGATGTTCAGTCTCTAGTCAACCGGTATACTCACCACCACTGGTTGGTCAATCCATATATGGATGTTCAGTCTCAAACCGCCTTTTGATTTGAACGTTTTGGGGGAAACGGAGTCCCATTCTAGGGGTTTGTTTTTCTGTCCCGGGTTACCCCAGTGGGAGGAGTTTGAACCGGGTAAAAAAAAGTGATTGCATTCGGTTTGGAACCGGCCTTTCTCCCGGGAGTGAGCCAGGTGCCCCGCTCTGGTGCCCCGCTCTGGTACCCCAGTGAGCCAGGTGCCCCGCTCTGGTGCCCCAGTGAGCCAAGTGCCCCAGTGAGCCAGGTGCCCCGCTCTGGTGCCCCAGTGAGCCAGGTGCCCCGCTCTGGTGCCCCGCTCTGGTGCCCCAGTGAGCCCTGTGCCCCGCTCTGGTGCCCCAGTGAGCCAGGTGCCCCGCTCTGGTGAGCCAGGTGCCCTGCTCTGGCCGACGGCAAAGTCGGTCTCAAAACAAATAATAATCAATCACGTGGAGTGATGAGAAGGATTCAGTGTTTTCACATGTAGAAGTGACTGCTTTTGATAACGTGTTATCTGCCTTCCCAGTGAAAACAACTAGTTTTACAATTGAAACACTATGTTTCTGGACGATGCAACTAGCTTGCTTGTAGACAACATGACCAAGCGGAGCAGATTAGTTTACTGGTGATCTTCCCTCCCTTCTTTCACGCGTTGACGTGATTGGTCCATTGTCGGTTCAACGCGGCCAGTGCAATAGAGTGAGCGGAGGGGCGATTTGCACGTGGAGCTTGGCGAAAGGAGGCACGATATGTTGGCGACATTGTATATCCCAAACCCAACCTTAATTTACTCCAAACTCCGTTTTAGACTGCCTTTATGACCAAACATTTTCCTATTTACACTCTGTAGTCAATTATGACACTATAATAAATGTTTCTGACTCATATCGATGCCACGTTGGTTTTTGGAGGGCAGTCGATCTGTAAAGCATTAGGGAAGTTTTGGGTGGGAGTTTGGGAGGGTGTTGTGTATCGTTGGCCAGCAGATGTCGCCCTATCTCTACTTTCGTTGACCCTCTTTTTAGGATCTGTGTTTAATCATTTGTGAGTCAATGTTTTAGTAGTGTTTCCTTACCTCGGCCCACCAGCCTGTGTTTCATTCAGACCTACCAATCTGATCCTCTTTCTGATCTTCTACCTCAGCTGAGTCTGGGCCAATACAGTCTGCCCGGGACTAAACCAACACTGGAATATTTGACCTCTGTAGTCTTGAATGTGAATTTGAACCACATTTTTAGTTTAGAGTTTGAATATAACTTTCTCTCTAGATCAGGGCTCTCCATCCCTCTTCCTGGAGAGCTACCGTCCTGTAGGTTTACACTACAACCCTAATCTAGCGCACCTAATTCCTGTTAAGTAGCAGTTAGCTGCTAGCCGTCATGGAAACGGAGCAGGCTAACGCTAGTAGTGCTTAACCCTCTAGTGTTTTTATCCACGACTGGGCACAAATGCTTTAGGTGTGAGATGACTTCCACACAATCACAAGATTAAGATAAGGTGGAACTGAACAATGGACAGGGATTTGTCTGCCCTAAATGCACCACCATCAAGCAACTCCGGGAAGAGATCCTCCAGCTGCTCGCTCGGCTGCGAGAAAAGGATTACCTGCTTTCTAAGTGCACCAACCTTGCTGTAACCCAGACAAACCCAATCCCATTTTTAAATCCCTCCTGTAGCAAACGAGGTAGTAAAAAAGACCAAGAGTGATCAGATAAAGCAACATCAACAATAGAGGATGTGTCAGTAGAAAGCCCCTTGGTAATAACCAGGTCCAGAGTATGACTGCGGTTATGGGTGGGCCCAGTAGAAAGCCCCTTGGTAATAACCAGGTCCAGAGTATGGCTGTGGTTATGGGTGGGCCCGGTAACATGTTGGAAAAAGTCCATGAAGCTCAAAACATTCATAAATTCAATGGTCTTGGAGTCAGTCTCTTTGTCAACATGAATATTAAAATTCCGCAACACAATGATTTTTAAAATAAAGAGTGAAGAAAAAGCAGCCAACAATTTGGAACTCCTTCAATACTGTTGGAAAAGCATTCCAGGTGAAGCTGGTTGAGAGAATGATCTTGGTCGGTCCACAGATCGTAGGCAGGCCAATATTTTTCCCCATCGAGCTGTCCACAATGATGGTGGTCTTGATGGAATCCAATGAGGGAAGAGGGGGAGCAGGGTCTTGAGTCCGCGACCTCCTGAACTGTGGTGGTCGTGGAGAAGGTGCCACTGGGCGGCCACCACCTGGTGATATACTCCCAGGAACCGTCACATCTGGAGGAAACATGGTGATGGCAGCATCATGCTGTGGTGATGTTTTTCAGTGGCAGGGACTGGGAGACTAGTCAGGATCAAGTGGAAAGATAAACAGAGCAAAGTACAGAGCAATCCCTGATGGAAACCTGCTCCAGGGCGCTCTGGACCTCAGACTGGGGAGAAGGTTCACCTTCAAACAGGACAACAACCCTAAGCACACAGCCAAGACAATGCCAGAGTGGCTTCAGGACAAGTCTCTGAATGTCCTTGAGTGGCCCAGACTTGAACCCAATCGAACATCTCTGATGTGACATGAAAGTGGCTGTAACGCTCCCCATCCAACCTGACAAGAGCTTAAGAGGATCTGCAGAGAAGAATTGGAGAAACTCCCCAAATACAGGTGTGCCAAGCTTGTAGCGTCATACCCAAGAAGACGCAAGGCTGTAATCGCTGCCAAAGGTGCTTCAAGAAAGTCCAGAGTAAAGGGGCTGAATACTTGATATTTCAGTATTTTTATTTTTGCGTTGTCATTATTGGGTATTGTGTGTAGATTGATGAGGGGGGGGGGGGGGGGGACAATTAAATACATTTTAGAATAAGGCTGTAACCTAACAAAGTGTGGAAAAAGTCAAGGGGTCTGAATACTTTTTAAATGCCAGACAGGCTCTAATCTGATCACTAATCATTTGAGAGATATCCTACACCTGCAAACCTACTGTATATGAACTTTCCTCCACATCTAAATGAGATGCGTTTGCAGCATATTTTAGAGATGAGATTAACAAACATTAGGCTGGGTATCAGTCAAGAAAGACCTGATAAGAAGTTTGATATGTGCCCTAGCCTACAACGCAAAGTTAATTTGGAGTTATTTTCCCTATTTGACACAGACATGCCCAGCAAAGTGATATCACAACTTAAGCCTTCTACACCTAGGTTTTCTTTCAAAAACAAAGGACATTTCTAAGTGACTCCAAACTTTTGAAAGATAAGTGTATATGGCTCACAACTTCCTCTCTAACTAAATCAAGTAAATACAGAGTTACTTATTGTTTGAGCCAAAGTACAGAGAGAGAATCTGGACGAACATTTTAATTCATGGGAAATAAAGATACAACACCAGGATAAAAAAACCTTTGTCATTTTAGATTCTGAACTAAATTTCGAATCACACATTAGGAATGTGACCAAAATAGCTTTTACCACCTGAGGAACATTGCCACGGTGTGGCCATTTCTCTCCCAGGCTGATAGAGAGACTCATCCATGCTTTTATTACAAGCAGGCTTGACTACTGTAATGCTCTCCTGTCTAGTCTACCCAAGAAAGCCATTGGTCAACTGCAAAACATACAGATTGTTGCAGCACAGATTTAATACCAAGATGGTGTAGCAGTCAGACGTCTTTGTCTTTTGTCCTGTCGTGTCCCTTGTATATATCTTTTTACATGTTTTTCTTCGCATATCTTTTAAAAATATTTTGCTAAACCTCAACTTCTAAATACTCTCCTGCAACCCGCCTCACCCAATGTGGCGTGGATCTGCTTTTTTCTAAAATATTTCTATTTACTTTGGATCTGGAGTCCCTCAACTGAAGCTAGCGAGCTAACTACCTACCAGCTATCAGTTAGCAAACCATTGCTAGTTGGTCATCAGCTAACCTTTTAGCTTGGAAAGCTCTCGCCAGTTCGAACAACGTGACTCAAACCAGAGCATAACGGACCTATTTCTCTCCATATCCAGATGGCCTGCAGAGTTCTGTATTACTATGCAAGTCTGTATCCAAACAATTTGAGCTTCTACTTCTAAAAATGCACCTTTCCAGAAACAAGTCTCACTGTTGCCGCTTCCTATAGACCTCCTTCTGCCCCCAGCTGTGCCCTCGATACTATATGTGAACTGATTGCCCCCCATCTATCTTCTGAACTCGTGCTACTAGGTGACCTAAACTGGGACATGCTTAACACCCCTGCTATCCTACAATCCAAGCTTGATGCCTTCAATCTCACACAAATGATCAATGAACCTACCAGGTTCAACTCCAAATCCGTAAACACAGGCACCCTCATAGATGTCATCCTAACTAACTCGCCCTCCAAATACACCTCTGGTGTTTTCAATCGAGATCACTGCCTCATTGCCTCATTGCCTGCATCCGTAATCGGTCTGCGACCAAACGACTACCCCTCATCACTGTCAAATGCTCTCTAAAACACTTCTGCGAGCAGGCCTTTCTAATTGACCTGGCCGGGGTATCCTGGAATGACATTGACCTCATCCCGTCAGTAGATGATGCCTGGCTATTCTTTAAAAGTGCCTTCCTCACCATCTTAAATATGCATGCCCCACTCCAAAAAAATATAGAACTAGGAATAGATATAGTCAGTCCTTGGTTCACTCCAGACCCTCTTCAAAGGGGGTGACACTCTAGACCCAAACTGCTATATCTATCCTACCCTGTCTTTCTAAGGTCTTCGAAAGCCAAGTTAATAAACAGATTACCGACCATTTAGAATCCCACCGTACCTTCTCCGCTATGCAATCTGGTTTCAGAGCTGGTCATGGGTGCACCTCAGCCACGCTCAAGGTCCTAAACGACATCATCACCGCCATCGATAAGAGACATTACCGTGCAGCCGTATTCATAGACTTGGCCAAGGCTTTCGACTCTGTCAATCACCACATTCTTATTGGCAGACTCGACAGCCTTGGTTTCTCAAATGATTGCCTCGCCTGGTTTTCCAACTACTTCTCTGACAGAGTTCAGTGTGTCAAATCGGAGGGCCTGTTGTCCGGACCTCTGGCAGTCTCTATGGGGGTGCCACAGGGTTCAATCCTCGGGCCGACTCTCTTCTCTGTATACATCAATGATGTTGCTCTTGCTGCTGGAGATTCTCTGGTACACATCTACGCAGACGACACCATTCTGTATACTTCTGGCACCTCTTTGGACACTGTGTTAACTAACCTTCTGGTGAGCTTTAATGCCATACAACTCTCCTTCCGTGGCCTCCAACTGCTCTTAAACGCAAGTAAAACTAAATGCATGCTATTCAACCGATCACTGCCCGCACCTGCTCGCCCGTCCAGCATCACTACTCTGGACGGCTCTGACTTAGAATACGTGGACAACTACAAATACCTTGGTGTCTGGTTAGACTGTAAACTCTCCTTCCAGACTCACATTAAGCATCTCCAATCCAAAATTAAATCTAGAATTGGCTTCCTATATCAAAACAAAGCATCCTTCACTCATGCTACCAAACGTACCCTCATAAAACTGACCATCCTACCGATCCTCGAGTTCGTAGTCTATCGCAGTGCCATCCGTTTTGTCACCAAAGCCCCATATACTACCCACCATTGCAACCTGTACGCTCTCATTGGTTGGCTCTCGCTTCATACGCATCGCCTAACCCTCTGGCTTCAGGTTATCTACAAGTCTCTGCTAGGTAAAGCCCCGCCTTATCTCAGCTCACTGGTCACCATAGCAGCACCCACTCGTAGCACGCGCTCCAGCAGGTATATCTCACTGGTCACCCCCAAAGCCAATTCCTCCTTTGGTCGTTTTTCCTTCCAGTTCTCTGCTGCCAATGACTGGAACGAGCTGCAAAAATCTCTGAAGCTGGAGACTCGTATCTCCCTCACTAACTTCAAGCACCAGCTTTCAGAGCATCTCACAGATCACTGCACCTGTACATAGCCCATCTGTAAACAGCCCATCTATCTACCTACCTCATCCCCATACTGTATTTATTTATTTATCTTGCTCCTTTGCATCCCAGTATCTCTACTTGCACATTCATCTTCTGCACATCTACCATTCCAGTGTTTAATTGCTATATTGTAATTACTTCTTCACCATGGCCTATTTATTCCCTTAACTCCCTTATCTTACCTCATTTGCACACACTGTATATAGACTTTTTGTTTTCTATTGTTCTACTGTATTATTGACTATGTTTGTTCATTACCTGTGTAACTGTGTTGTTGTATGTGTTGAATTGCTATGCTTTATCTTGGCCAGGTCGCAGTTGCAAATGAGAACTTGTTCTCAACTAGCCTACCTGGTTAAATAAAGGTGTTCTCAACTAGCCTACCTGGTTAAATAAAGGTGTTCTCAACTAGCCTACCTGGTTAAATAAAGGTGAAATATTATTATTTTTTAAAGATGCAGACCAAGACCAGACGGAGAGCACATATTACACTGGTTTAAAACACTGACTGCCTGTGAGTTTTACAATACATTTTAATATTCTTCTATTGGTTTTTAAATCAATCCATGATTGTGCACCACAATACATGTCAGACATGCTTTTAAGTTATGTACCCAGTAGGTCCTTCAGGTCCTCTGGCCTTCTAACTATCCCAAAGCCTCGGACCAGGAGGCATGGAGAGACAGTATTTTAACTATCCCAAATCCTAGGACCAGGAGGCATGGAGAGACAGCCTTTTAACTATCCCAAAGCCTCGGACCAGGAGGCATGGAGAGACAGTCTTTTAACTATCCCAAAGCCTAGGACCAAGAGGCATGGAGAGACAGCCTTTAGTTACTATAGTTACCATGCCGCCAGCCTCTGGAATAGCTTGCCGGGGGGATGGGGGGTGAAACTGTGGACGTATTGAAGAGATCATCCACGTTCCTTTATCAGCGCTGTAGCTTTGTCTAATCTCATCATCATTAACGCTGACAGGTCATTTAGCAGGAGACGGACGGACGGACGGGGGGGGGGGCTGTGCCAGTGTTTCTGTGTGATGGATGGTTCCTGGTACAGAGAGTGGTTTGACACTGCGCTGTGGGCCACAGCTTTAAACCATGGACATGGTGTTTTATAAACATTAGTATTGTATTACATTAGTATATATATTACCGTGAGACCGCCACGCTAACTGTCCAGTTAGTTACCCAGTGTTCAGTTCTCCTACATGTGGGGAGAAGGGAGTTCTATTAATGCTCAGGGGTTAATGCAGGGTCGCTGAGAGGTCAGAGGGTAGAAGGAACTCTGGGTGCACTCTGTACAGACAGTACCACTGGGGAAGGGGGGGGGGCTTTTTGAGACGGACCAGACAGTACCACTGGGGAAGGGGGGGACCGCTTTTTAAGACGGACCAGACAGTACCACTGGGGAAGGGGGGGACCGCTTTTTGAGACGGACCAGACAGTACCACTGGGGAAGGGGGGGGGGGGGTTAATGCAGGGTCGCTGAGAGGTCAGAGGGTAGAAGGAACTCTGGGTGCACTCTGTACAGACAGTAGCACTGGGGAAGGGGGGGACCGCTTTTTGAGACGGACCAGACAGTACCACTGGGGAAGGGGGGGACCGCTTTTTGAGACGGACCAGACAGTAGCACTGGGGAAGGGGGGCCGCTTTTTAAGACGGACCAGACAGTAGCACTGGGGAAGAGGGGCTCCCAGCTGTCACGGGTGACCAAGTGCTCTGGTGTTTTTGTAGTTAGCGACTGGCGAGGAATACCGAAACGCACAGCTTATTATTTAATAACAGCTCAGTAAAGGTATATAATATAATCTAAGTGTTGTTTGTCCCCTCCTAACAGGTGGTCCGTTGGTGCTGTGCCAGCCGGCCCAGGTGCTGCAGATCCACACTCCACAGGCAGTCACCGGGCACCTGGTTACCATGCCAACACTGACCCAAGAGAGGCCCGCCCCCATTGCAGTCACACTCCACAGCCCTGGCTCTGACGAAGATGTAAGTGTGTGTGTGTGTCTGCTGTGTGTGAGAGAGAGAGTGTGTCCTACATGTCTGGGTTTGCTCGTATGCCTCTGATTTCATTCTCCAATGGAAGACTGTATCTCCCTCTGTGGTGCTGGTTCCTCTTCACTTCATTGATTTTAATTCCTGGGTGAAATACGAAAACACAAAATGGCAGCTAGAAAAAAAAATAGCCACCATTATTATTGATGATGCTGTCAGTCTTTTTTCTAGACTGACAGAAACTAGATTCACAGCATCCAGGATTGACATACAGCTGAGCTTAATTTAATGTCAAATCAAATTTGATTAGTCGCATGCGCCGAATACAACAGGTGTAGTAGACCTTACAGTGAAATGCTGAATACAACAGGTGTAGTAGACCTTACAGTGAAATGCTGAATACAACAGCTGTAGGTAGACCTTACAGTGAAATGCTGAATACAACAGGTGTAGTAGACCTTACAGTGAAATGCTGAATACAACAGGTGTAGTAGACCTCACAGTGAAATGCTGAATACAACAGGTGTAGGTAGACCTAACAGTGAAATGCTGAATACAACAGGTGTAGTAGACCTGACAGTGAAATGCTGAATACAACAGGTGTAGTAGACCTCACAGTGAAATGCTGAATACAACAGGTGTAGTAGACCTTACAGTGAAATGCTGAATACAACAGGTGTAGTAGACCTTACAGTGAAATGCTGAATACAACAGGTGTAGTAGACCTCACAGTGAAATGCTGAATACAACAGGTGTAGGTAGACCTAACAGTGAAATGCTGAATACAACAGGTGTAGTAGACCTGACAGTGAAATGCCGAATACAACAGGTGTAGTAGACCTTACAGTGAAATGCTGAATACAACAGGTGTAGTAGACCTTACAGTGAAATGCTGAATACAACAGGTGTAGTAGACCTTACAGTGAAATGCTGAATACAACAGGTGTAGTAGACCTTACAGTGAAATGCTGAATACAACAGGTGTAGTAGACCTTACAGTGAAATGCTGAATACAACAGGTGTAGTAGACCTTACAGTGAAATGCTGAATACAACAGGTGTAGTAGGCCTTACAGTGAAATGCTGAATACAACAGGTGTAGTAGACCTTACAGTGAAATGCTGAATACAACAGGTGTAGTAGACCTTACAGTGAAATGCTGAATACAACAGGTGTAGTAGACCTTACAGTGAAATGCTGAATACAACAGGTGTAGTAGACCTTACAGTGAAATGCTGAATACAACAGGTGTAGTAGGCCTTACAGTGAAATGCTGAATACAACAGGTGTAGTAGACCTTACAGTGAAATGCTGAATACAACAGGTGTAGTAGACCTTACAGTGAAATGCCGAATACAACAGGTGTAGTAGACCTCACAGTGAAATGCTGAATACAACAGGTGTAGTAGACCTTACAGTGAAATGCTGAATACAACAGGTGTAGTAGACCTTACAGTGAAATGCTGAATACAACAGGTGTAGTAGACCTGACAGTGAAATGCTGAATACAACAGGTGTAGTAGACCTTACAGTGAAATGCTGAATACAACAGGTGTAGTAGACCTTACAGTGAAATGCTGAATACAACAGGTGTAGTAGACCTTACAGTGAAATGCTGAATACAACAGGTGTAGTAGACCTTACAGTGAAATGCTGAATACAACAGGTGTAGTAGACCTTACAGTGAAATGCTGAATACGACAGGTGTAGATAGACCTTACAGTGAAATGGTGAATACAACAGGTGTAGTAGACCTTACAGTGAAATGCTGAATACAACAGGTGTAGTAGACCTTACAGTGAAATGCTGAATACAACAGGTGTAGGTAGACCTCAGTGAAATGCTGAATACAACAGGTGTAGTAGACCTTACAGTGAAATGCTGAATACAACAGGTGTAGTAGACCTTACAGTGAAATGCTGAATACAACAGGTGTAGTAGACCTTACAGTGAAATGCTGAATACAACAGGTGTAGTAGACCTTACAGTGAAATGCTGAATACAACAGGTGTAGTAGACCTAACAGTGAAATGCTGAATACAACAGGTGTAGTAGACCTTACAGTGAAATGCTGAATACAACAGGTGTAGTAGACCTTACAGTGAAATGCTGAATACAACAGGTGTAGTAGACCTTACAGTGAAATGCTGAATACAACAGGTGTAGTAGACCTTACAGTGAAATGCTGAATACAACAGGTGTAGTAGACCTTACAGTGAAATGCTGAATACAACAGGTGTAGTAGACCTTACAGTGAAATGCTGAATACAACAGGTGTAGTAGACCTTACAGTGAAATGCTGAATACAACAGGTGTAGTAGACCTTACAGTGAAATGCTTAGTACAACAGGTGTAGTAGACCTTACAGTGAAATGCTTAGTACAACAGGTGTAGTAGACCTTACAGTGAAATGCTGAATACAACAGGTGTAGTAGACCTTACAGTGAAATGCTGAATACAACAGGTGTAGTAGACCTTACAGTGAAATGCTGAATACAACAGGTGTAGGTAGACCTTACAGTGAAATGCTGAATACAACAGGTGTAGTAGACCTTACAGTGAAATGCTGAATACAACAGGTGTAGTAGACCTTACAGTGAAATGCTGAATACAACAGGTGTAGTAGACCTTACAGTAAAATGCTGAATACAACAGGTGTAGTAGACCTTACAGTGAAATGCTGAATACAACAGGTGTAGTAGACCTTACAGTGAAATGCTGAATACAACAGGTGTAGTAGACCTCACAGTGAAATGCTGAATACAACAGGTGTAGTAGACCTTACAGTGAAATGCTGAATACAACAGGTGTAGTAGACCTGACAGTGAAATGCTGAATACAACAGGTGTAGTAGACCTCACAGTGAAATGCTGAATACAACAGGTGTAGTAGACCTTACAGTGAAATGCTGAATACAACAGGTGTAGTAGACCTTACAGGGAAATGCTGAATACAACAGGTGTAGTAGACCTTACAGTGAAATGCTGAATACAACAGGTGTAGTAGACCTTACAGTGAAATGCTGAATACAACAGGTGTAGTAGACCTTACAGTGAAATGCTGAATACAACAGGTGTAGTAGACTTTACAGTGAAATGCTGAATACAACAGGTGTAGTAGACTTTACAGTGAAATGCTGAATACAACAGGTGTAGTAGACCTCACAGTGAAATGCTGAATACAACAGGTGTAGTAGACCTTACAGTGAAATGATGAATACAACAGGTGTAGTAGACCTTACAGTGAAATGATGAATACAACAGGTGTAGTAGACCTTACAGTGAAATGCCGAATACAACAGGTATAGTAGACCTTACAGTGAAATGCTGAATACAACAGGTGTAGGTAGACCTTACAGTGAAATGCTGAATACAACAGGTGTAGGTAGACCTTACAGTGAAATGCTGAATACAACAGGTATAGTAGACCTTACAGTGAAATGCTGAATACAACAGGTGTAGTAGACCTTACAGTGAAATGCTGAATACAACAGGTGTAGTAGACCTTACATTGAAATGCTGAATACAACAGGTGTAGTAGACCTTACAGTGAAATGCTGAATACAACAGGTGTAGTAGACCTTACAGTGAAATGCTGAATACAACAGGTGTAGTAGACCTTACAGTGAAATGCTGAATACAGCAGGTGTAGTAGACCTCACAGCGAAATGCTGAATACAACAGGTGTAGTAGACCTTACAGTGAAATGCTGAATACAACAGGTGTAGTAGACCTTACAGTGAAATGCTGAATACAACAGGTGTAGTAGACCTTACAGTGAAATGCTGAATACAACAGGTGTAGGTAGACCTTACAGTGAAATGCTGAATACAACAGGTGTAGTAGACCTTACAGTGAAATGCTGAATACAACAGGTGTAGTAGACCTTACAGTGAAATGCTGAATACAAACAACAGGTGTAGTAGACCTTACAGTGAAATGCTGAATACAAACAACAGGTGTAGTAGACCTTACAGTGAAATGCTGAATACAACAGGTGTAGTACACCTAACCGTGAAATGCTGAATACAACAGGTGTAGGTAGACCTTACAGTGAAATGCTGAATACAACAGGTAGACCTTACAGTGAAATGCTGAATACAACAGGTGTAGGTAGACCTCAGTGAAATGCTGAATACAACAGGTGTAGTAGACCTTACAGTGAAATGCTGAATACAACAGGTGTAGGTAGACCTCAGTGAAATGCTGAATACAACAGGTGTAGTAGACCTTACAGTGAAATGCTGAATACAACAGGTAGACCTTACAGTGAAATGCTGAATACAACAGGTGTAGTAGACCTTACAGTGAAATGCTGAATACAACAGGTGTAGTAGACCTTACAGTGAAATGCCGAATACAACAGGTGTAGTAGACCTCACAGTGAAATGCTGAATACAACAGGTGTAGTAGACCTTACAGTGAAATGCTGAATACAACAGGTGTAGTAGACCTCACAGTGAAATGCTGAATACAACAGGTGTAGTAGACCTTACAGTGAAATGCTGAATACAACAGGTGTAGGTAGACCTCAGTGAAATGCTGAATACAACAGGTGTAGTAGACCTTACAGTGAAATGCTGAATACAGCAGGTGTAGTAGACCTCACAGTGAAATGCTGAATACAACAGGTGTAGTAGGCCTTACAGTGAAATGGTGAATACAACAGGTGTAGTAGACCTTACAGTGAAATGCTGAATACAACAGGTGTAGTAGACCTTACAGTGAAATGCTGAATACAACAGGTGTAGTAGACCTTACAGTGAAATGCTGAATACAACAGGTGTAGTAGACCTTACAGTGAAATGCTGAATACAACAGGTGTAGTAGACCTTACAGTGAAATGCTGAATACAACAGGTGTAGTAGACCTTACAGTGAAATGCTGAATACAACAGGTGTAGTAGACCTTACAGTGAAATGTTGACAGGTACTGGTACAGAGTCAATGTGCGGGGGCACCGGTTAGTCAAGGTAATTGAGGTAATATGTACATGTAGGTAGAGTTATTACAGTGACTATGTGGTTTGAGTCTTTTAGGGCCTTCCTCTGACACCGCCTGGTATCGAGGTCCTTGGATGGCCGGAAGCTTGGCCCCAGTAATGTTCTGGGCCGTACGCACTACCCTCTGTAGTGCCTTGCGGTCGGAGGCCGAGTAGTTGCCATACCAGGCAGTGATGCAATCAGTCAGGCAGGATGCTCTCGATGGTGCAGCTGTAGAACCTTTTGAGGATCTGAGGATCCATGCCAAATCTTTTCAGTCTCCTGGGGGGGGGGGGGGGGGGGTTGTTGTCCTGGCACCACACGGCCAGGTCTCTGACCTCCTCCCTTTAGGTAGTCTCGTCGTTGTCGGTGATCAGGCCTACCACTGTTGTCATCGGCCAACTTAATGATGGTGTTGAAGTCGTGCCTGGCCGTGCAGTCATGAGTGAACAGGGAGTACAGGAGGGGACTGAGCACGCACCCCTGAGGGGCCCCTGTGTTGAGGATCAGCATGGCAAATGTGTTGTTACCTACCCTTACCACCTGGGGACGGCCCGTCAGGAAGTCCAGGATCAAGTTGCAGAGGGAGGTGTTTAGTCCCAGGGCCTTAGCTTAGTGATGAGCTTTGTGGGCACTATGGTGTTGAATGCTGAGCTGTAGTCAATGAATAGCGTTCTCATATAGGTGTTATTTTTTCCAGGTGGGAAAGGGCAGTGTGGAGTGCAATGTAGACGGCATCATCTGTGGATCTGTTGGGGCGGTATGCAAATTGGAGTGGGTCTAGGGTTTCTGGGATAAGGGTGTGGATGTGAGCCATGACCAGCTTTTCAAAGCACTTCATGGCTACTGACGTGAGTGCTACGTCTCGGTGTGTAATATGTATCCACATTAACTGTACAGCGTACAGGAAATGCACCCAGTCTACAGAATGCCATTGTTGATGATTCACTTCATCGTCCTGAAGATGTTTCTTCAGTCTCAGTTTGTTCCATTCCGTTTCCCGCCTCTTGATCTTCAGTATAGGTGACGATTGCAAAATGACAGGTCAGTGTTGTAGTAATGGAACAGCTGGCTACAGTCGGAATGTGTTGTAGTAATGGAACAGCTGGCTACAGTCGGAATGTGTTGTAGTAATGGAACAGCTGGCTACAGTCAGAATGTGTTGTAGTAATGGAACAGCTGGCTACAGTCGGAATGTGTTGTAGTAATGGAACAGCTGGCTACAGTCGGAATGTGTTGTAGTAATGGAACAGCTGGCTACAGTCGGAATGTGTTGTAGTAATGGAACAGCTGGCTACAGTCAGAATGTGGTGTAGTAATGGAACAGCTTGCTACAGTCAGAATGTGTTGTAGTAATGAAACAGCTGGCTACAGTCAGAATGTGTTGCAGTAATGGAATGGTAAAACAGCTGGCTACAGTCAGAATGTGTTGCAGTAATGAAACAGCTGGCTACAGTCAGAATGTGTTGCAGTAATGGAACAGCTGACTACAATCAGAATGTGTTGTATTAATGGAACAGCTGACTACAGTCAGAATGTGTTGTAGTAATGGAACAGCTGACTACAGTCAGAATGTGTTGTAGTAATGGAACAGCTGACTACAGTCAGAATGTGTTGTAGTAATGGAACAGCTGACTACAGTCAGAATGTGTTGTAGTAATGGAACAGCTGGCTACAGTCAGAATGTGTTGTAGTAATGGAACAGCTGGCTACAGTCAGAATGTGTTGTAGTAATGGAACAGCTGACTACAGTCAGAATGTGTTGTAGTAATGGAACAGCTGACTACAGTCAGAATGTGTTGTAGTAATGGAACAGCTGGCTACAGTCAGAATGTGTTGTAGTAATGGAACAGCTGGCTACAGTCAGAATGTGTTGCAGTAATGGAACAGCTGACTACAGTCAGAATGTGTTGTAGTAATGGAACAGCTGACTACAGTCAGAATGTGTTGTAGTAATGGAACAGCTACAGTCAGAATGTGTTGTAGTAATGGAACAGCTGGCTACAGTCAGAATGTGTTGTAGTAATGGAACAGCTGGCTACAGTCAGAATGTGTTGCAGTAATGGAATGGTAAAACAGCTGGCTACAGTCAGTTGGAGGAAATATCATGTGACAGGTCAAAAGGGGTGGTGTCCTTCGGGTGCTTTTATGTTTCGCTAGGGTGCTGTAAGGACAGCTGCAACACATAACACACAATTCACACTGGTGATATGACCTCCTGTGCTGTCTACACACTAATTACCAGTACTGAGAAGTCCTACACACCACACTACACTGGTTTCAGCTCAGACAAGGCATTATTTCACTTCAGCAGAGGCCGTCCAAGAGAAGCAAACCAGGCACAAACAAGACAAGAATAGTCAGTTATAGCGTATTTTTTGGGGTTTATACTAGCCAGTGGTTTCTCAGTAAAAGTCCTCTGTCTTTTGTGCTGGTTTTGTTTTAGGGGGCAGCTTTCGTTGTTCTCTATTAAAAGCTAAGGGATAGTTTTTGTTTCTTTTGGTCTTTTTGTTACTATGTTGTAAACTCATTTGAAAATGCCGGCTTACACACACTTCAGACGCCCGAATTTATGGAGAGTCAAACTTGAATAGAAATTAAAAGTGGGCTGGCACGTTTTTAAAAGCTTTTCCTGACATACTGAATGGTTTCATACAACCGCTCTCAACCCCGTTCGGTTTTTGGGGTCGAATTCAGGCATAACAGCGACCTCTCACAGAAGTCCCCCGCCTGCTAATCCGAGGCCATGGTTGTGCTTCCGTTGTGGGTGTGATAGAGAAGCAACCTTTTTATTTGCATGCAATTAACATATATTAACATGCATTAGCATTTCTCCCGACAGTGGAAGGACTTCTCTGGCGCGCTGCATCAAACAGAGGTGTGCTTCAGCAGCAAGGAAGAGACTCACACTATTGTTTCAGATGGCACTTTAACCTCTTCGAAAGAGAAAGTGACTTATTTTTTGTTCAGTGTTCGATAGAGCGCTGTTTGAACTCGGGCTTATTGCTTTTAGATTGGTCTTGGTTTCTAGAAGGATCCTTCATATAGCCAGCAGGTAGTAAAAGGTCATTCCTGTGGCTGTGAGTACCAGTAATTCCTTACAGTAACCACCACTTGCAACAGCCCTTGTGGTTTTCACAAGGATCTTTCAGAAGTACACATCCTCTGTTTCTCTCTCGGTTTCTCTCTCTCTCTCGGTTTCTCTCTCTCTCTCGGTTTCTCTCTCTCTCTCGGTTTCTCTCTCTCTGTCTCTCTGTCTCGGTTTCTCTCTGTCTCTCTCTCTGTCTCTCTCTGTCTCTCTCTCTGTCTCTCTCTGTCTCTCTGTCTCTGTTTCTTTCTCTCTCTCTCTGTTTCTTTCTCTCTCTCTCTGTTTCTGTCTCTCTCTCTCTGTTTCTGTCTCTCTCTCTCTCTGTTTCTCTCTCTCTGTTTCTCTGTCTCTCTCTCTGTCTGTCTGTCACTCTCTCTCTGTCTGTCTGTCGCTCTCTCTCTGTCGCTCTCTGCGTCCTCCCCCAACAGGACGGGTAGCCTATTCTCATCAGAGAGGTCTTTGAAACCTTAAATAAGGGTTTCAAATATGGGGAAATGACACTCTCAAATTTTTTGTAATTTTTTTTAAACATTTTGTCAGGAAATGCAGCTCTGTCTCAGGTTCTGCTGTGGTGCAGTGGTTACACAGCCTTTCCTCTACAGGGAGCCAGGTTTTCCTGTGTCTACCCTTCTCAATGGCAAAACTGTGCTCAGTGAGCCTGTACTTTGTCAAGGGTTTTCAAAGGTTTTGATCAGTAACCATGGTCAAAGAGTTAGCCACGGTGTACTGTCGATTTAGGGCCAAATAGCACTGCATTTTGCTTTGTGTTTGTGCATGTGTTTCCCAATAAGCAGTGTAGTTTTGTTTTGACTGTGTTGTAATTTGGTTTATTCTGATTGATTGGATGTTCTGGTCCTGAGGCTTCAGTGTGTTAGTAGAACAGGTTTGTGAACTCAGCCCCAGGACCAGCTGGATGAGGGGACTGAGGCTTCAGTGTGTTAGTAGAACAGGTTTGTGAACTCAGCCCCAGGACCAGCTGGATGAGGGGACTGAGGCTTCAGTGTGTTAGTAGAACAGGTTTGTGAAATCAGCCCCAGGACCAGCTGGATGAGGGGACTGAGGCTTCAGTGTGTTAGTAGAACAGGTTTGTGAACTCAGCCCCAGGACCAGCTGGATGAGGGGAATGAGGCTTCAGTGTGTTAGTAGAACAGGTTTGTGAAATCAGCCCCAGGACCAGCTGGATGAGGGGACTGAGGCTTCAGTGTGTTAGTAGAACAGGTTTGTGAAATCAGCCCCAGGACCAGCTGGATGAGGGGACTGAGGCTTCAGTGTGTTAGTAGAACAGGTTTGTGAAATCAGCCCCAGGACCAGCTGGATGAGGGGACTGAGGCTTCAGTGTGTTAGTAGAACAGGTTTGTGAAATCAGCCCCAGGACCAGCTGGATGAGGGGACTGAGGCTTCAGTGTGTTAGTAGAACAGGTTTGTGAAATCAGCCCCAGGACCAGCTGGATGAGGGGACTGAGGCTTCAGTGTGTTAGTAGAACAGGTTTGTGAAATCAGCCCCAGGACCAGCTGGATGAGGGGAATGAGGCTTCAGTGTGTTAGTAGAACAGGTTTGTGAAATCAGCCCCAGGACCAGCTGGATGAGGGGACTGAGGCTTCAGTGTGTTAGTAGAACAGGTTTGTGAAATCAGCCCCAGGACCAGCTGGATGAGGGGAATGAGGCTTCAGTGTGTTAGTAGAACAGGTTTGTGAACTCAGCCCCAGGACCAGCTGGATGAGGGAACTCTTTGTTTTCTTTGCTCAGTGCTTGGCATTGCAGGGCTTGGTAATGATATGAGAGGGGGTCACTGTATTTAAGTTTTGGAAACATCTAAATGGCTCTTTTTTTAAAGTTTTTATTATTAGTGGATATTGGCCTAATTCTGCCCTGCATGCATTGTTTGTAGTTTTCCTCTGGACATGTAGGATAATCTTACAGAACTCTGCATGCGGGATTTCAATGGGGTGTTTGTCTCATTTGGTGAAATCTTGTTTTGCAAGTGGAACCCACACCTCGCTGGAATAAAGTGCAATTGGTTCTATGACGCATTCAATTAGTTTTTGCCAAATTTGAATAGGTATTTCAATTTGAATTGGTTTTTTAATGGTGCAGAATGCCCTGCGTGCTTTCTCTCTCAGCTCATTCACTGCATCATTAAGGTGTCCAGTTGAGCTTATTTTTAAACCTAAGTAATTGTAGTGTATTTTGTACCAATTGAAAACTTTGGTCTAATTCCCTGAGATCTGGATCTTCCCTCCAAAATCATTATTTTAGTATTTTTGGGGTTTACTGCTCTAACAGGTCCAGGTTCTGATGTAGGCCATGTGCTGTGGGTGACAGCAGGCATTGGTCATCTGTGAGGAGTAGGCATTTAACCTCTGAATTGTGGAGACTAACACCAGGGGCTGAGGATTTTTCTAGAATAGTGGCCAATTCGTTGATGTAAATATTGAAGAGTGCAGGGCTCAGATTGCAACCCTGGCGAAGGCCCCGCCCCCTGGTTAAAGAATTCTGTTATTTTCTTGCCAATTTTAATGCTGCACGTATTGCCATTATACATTGATTTAATTATGTCATATGTTTTACCCCCGACACCACTTTCAATAACTTTGTCGAACAGTCCTCCTGTATGCCAAATAGAATCAAATGCTTTTTAGAAGTCGATAAAGCAAGTGTATATTTTGGTGGAACATGTTTTATCTATCAGGGTGTGTAGGGTGTAAATAAAATCAGTCGTGAGTTTAGGCCCTGAATGTTCCACATGCTGACTGATAGGTTGAGTTTAGACCCTGGATGTTCCACATGCTGACTGATAGGGTTGATGACTTAAGGCCCTGAATGTTCCACATGCTGACTCATAGGTTGATGAGTTTAGGCCCTGAATGTTCCACATGCTGACTGATAGGGTTGATGACTTAAGGCCCTGAATGTTCCACATGCTGACTCATAGGTTGATGAGTTTAGGCCCTGAATGTTCCACATGCTGACTGATAGTGATTTCATGTCGCAGAAAGAAAGAATAGCAATCAGAAATACAGTAACTACTAACTAAAGTTAAGAGATAAACAGGATAACAACTAACATTTTTTTAAATATATATTCCTATTCATTGAACAACTAACTTTTAGTACAATTAGTGTTTAGTTTAGTTTAGTGCAGATGTATTGGAGGAGCTGTTTAATCTCACTCAATCCTACAGAGTTCTCTTGTCCTCAGTGTTATAATAGTAGAAAACACAAGGTGCAATTTTGAAATTTGGTTGTGCATCAGCAGTTTTTCAACAATTTAGCCTTCGGGCCCCCAAAAAGACTTGGGCTGTCTTTGACTGCATTTGTACTCAGACCTGCGAGCCAATGTGTGCCCTACATGATGAATTTACGATTCTTTTGTGGTCCCCACCTCCATCAAAGTTGCCCATCCTTGCTCTGGGGGAATAATCTAGACTGCCCTCTCTGTTATGTTATCTGTTATGCCAGTCCAGTCGACTGAAGGATTGCTGTTGACATTAACATGGAACATATTTTAGCAGTTGTTGTTGTTGTTGTTTTTATGAATGGTAATGGTGAACCTCAGCTGTTTCAGAGCTGTGTTTGCACAGTCCGAGTGGAGACGAGGACTGGGAGTGTCTGGAGTCTGGAGTCTGGAGAGGAGGAGTCTGGAGAGAGAGCATTGACCAGGAATTCCGCCGAGCTACAAGAGGCCAAAACAAACCAGCCACTTAGGCCGTTTTTTACAAACCTGACAGTCAATAACGTTACAATACAGAAATGAAAGGGGGGGGGGGGGGTCATTGTGAGAAAAGCATCAAAACCAGGTTTTTGGAGCTGAAATAAACCAGAATCTCAGGATAAATAGTCCATCCATGGTTCCAGAGAATAAACCTGTATTTAGACTCATCAAATGTCTAAAATCAAAAGGATTTGAACTCTGTCAGATATGTTTATACGCTGAAAAGCAGTGGTAAATGGTTTAGCTATGTCTGTTGTGTTAGGCCTGGTGTGCTGCCTTAAACAGACTTTTTGCATGACTCAGCCGCATTGGCTCACACAAAGCAGTTGGGGTGTGTGTGTGTGTGTGTGTGTGTGGTTTGACCCATCGCAGCTGTTTTGACTGTATCGTTGTGGTTTGGCCACAGCACAGTGGTTAGAGTGATCAGTAAACCGCGTGGCCTACTTCAGGCAGGTGTTGGAGTGTGTTTACATCAGTGTCATTCCTCAGTGCCAGTCTGTGTTTGAGCTGTGAGCGTGTTTGTGTGTACAGTGCATTTGGACTCCTTGACTTTTTCCACATTTTGTTACATTAGAGCCTTATTCTAAAATTGATTACATTTAGTTTTTTCCCCCTCATCAACCTACACGCAATACCGCATAATGACATCGCAATACCCCATAATGACATCGCAATACCCCATAATGACATCGCAATACCCCATAATGACATCGCAATACCCCATAATGACATCGCAATACCCCATAATGACATCGCAATACCCCATAATGACATCGCAATACCCCATAATGACATCGCAATACCCCATAATGACATCGCAATACCCCATAATGACATCGCAATACCGTATAATGACATCGCAATACCGCATAATGACATTGCAATACCGCATAATGACATCGCAATACCGCATAATGACATCGCAATACCCCATAATGACATCACAATACCCCATAATGACAAAGCAAAAAACGTTTTTGGGACATTTTTGCACATGTATTAAACATTTTAAAAATGATATCACATTTACATACACTACTGTTCAAAAGTTTGGGGTCACTTAGAAATGTCCTTGTTTTTTAAAGAAAAGCACATTTTTTTGTCCATTAAAATAACCTCAAATAGATCAGAAATGCAGTGTAGATAATGTTGTAAATGACTATTGTAGCTGGGTTTTTTTTAATGGAACATCTACATAGGCGTACAGAGGCCCATTATCAGCAACCATCACTCCTGTGTTCCAATGGCACATTGTGTTAGCTAATACAAGTTTATTATTTTAAAGGCTAATTGATCATTAGAAAACCCTTTTGCAATTATGTTAGCACAGCTGAAAACTGTTATTCTGATTAAAGAAGCAATAGAACTGTCCTTCTTTAGACTAGTTGAGTATCTGGAGCATCAGCATTTGTGTGCTCGATAACAGGCTCAAATTGGCCAGAAACGAAGCACTTTCTTCTGAAACTCATCAGTCTATTCTTGTTCTGAGAAATGAAGGCTATTCCTTGCGAGAAATTGCCAATAAACTGAAGATCTCGTACAACGCTGTGTTACTACTCCCTTCACAGAACAGCGCAAACTGGCTCTAACCAGAATAGAAAGAGGAGTGGGAAAACCCGGTGCACCACTGAGCAAGATGATACGTACATTAGTGTCTAGTTTGAGTAACGCCTCACAAGACCTTAACTTGCATCTTCATTAAATAGTACCCGCAAAACACCAGTCTCAACGTCAACAGTGAAGAGGCGACTCCGGGATGCTGGCCTTCTAGCTCTGTCAGGTTGGATGGGGTGCGTTGCTGCACAGCTATTTCCAGGTCTCTCCAGAGATGTTCGGTCGGGTTCAAGTCCAGTCTCTGGCTGGGCCACTCAAGGATATTCGGAGACTTGTCCCGAAGCCACTCCTGCATTATCTTGGCTGTGTGCTCGGGGTGATTGTCCTGTTGGAAGCTGAACTTTCACCCCCGTCTGAGGTCCTGAGCGCTCTGGAGCAGGTTTTCATCAAGGATCTCTCTGTACTTTGCTCCATTAATCTTTACCTCGATCCTGACTAGTCTCCCAGTCCCTGCCGCTGAAAAACATCCTCACAGCTTGATGCTGCCACCATGCTTCACTGTAGGGATGTTGGCAGGTTTCCTCCAGACATGACGCTTGGCATTCAGGCCAAAGAGTTTAATCTGGGTTTCATCAGACCAGACAATCTTGTTTCTCATGGTCTGAGAGTCCTTTAGGTGCCTTTTTGGCATACTCCAAGTGGGCTGTCATGTGCCCTTTACTGGGGAGTGGCTTCCGTCTGGCCACTGTACCATAAAGGCCTGATTGGTGGAGTGCTGCAGAGATGGTTGTCCTTCTGGAAGGTTCTCCCATCTCCACAGAGGAACTTTGGACGTCTGTCAGAGTCACCATTGGGTTCTTGGTCACCTCCCTGACCAAGGCTCTCCTCCCCCGATTGCTCAGTTTGGCCGGGCGACCAGCTCTAGGAAGAGTCTTGGTGGTTCCAATCTTCTTCTATTTAAGAATGATGGAGGCCACTGTGTTCTTGGGGACCTTCAATGCTGCAGACATTCTTTGGTACCCTTCCAAAGATCTGTGCCTCGACACAATCCTGTATCGGAGCTCTACGGACAATTCCTTCGACATCATGGCTTGGTTTTTGCTCTGTCAACTGTGGGACCTTATATAGACAGGTGTGTGCCTTTCCAAATCATGTCCAATCAATTGAATTTACCACAGGTGGACTCCAATCAAGTTGTAGAAACATCTCAAGGATGGTCAATGGAAACAGGATGCACCGGAGCTCAATTTTGAGTCTCATAGCAAAGGGTCTGAATAATTATGTAAATAAGCTATTTCTGTTTTTATTTTTAATACATTTGCAAACATTTCTAATAACCTGTTTTCGCTTTGTCATTATGGGATACTGTGATGTCATTATGGGGTACTGTGATGTCATTATGGGGTACTGTGATGTCATTATGGGGTACTGTGATGTCATTATGGGGTACTGTGATGTCATTATGGGGTACTGTGATGTCATTATGGGGTACTGTGATGTCATTATGGGGTTTTGTTTGTAGATTGATGAGAAATAAAAAAATATATATTCCATTTTAGAATAAGGCTGTAAAGTAACAAAATGTGTAAAAGGTGAAGGGGTCTGAATACTTTCCCAATGCACTGTTCGTAATTATGAGGGTGTGAAAAGCTTACTAAATATTGGGACAGGTGTCGAAATAGAGTGGCAAAGCTGAAAAACTGAGCTATTTGTAAAATAATATGCTCAGATTTCCTTCGAGATTTTCTGCTACGTTCTGGGCTGTAAATCATTACACTACAGGCCTCGGGGAAGCCCCCAACACGGGTAGACACCAGGCCAGGGGGAGGATGCTGTGACCCTGGGTACGATGTGTGTCCAGATGCTTGCCTGTGGAAACACTTGTCACTAAAACCTGTTTAACGTCCCCTCGTAAACTAAAGAAATGTTTTCGTCTTACTTGTTAAAAGATCTGAATTTTGAAGGGTTAACGGATCATCACACACTTCCTCCTTAATTAACCTCTGACCTCTGAGGTGATCTGAATGGAAAGAACAGTCCTGAACAACACCAGGGTGGTCAGCTGATCAAGGAACAGGCTCTGTGGTGCTGCTGTTTATTGCCCTCTGATTAGTCTCGTGTGCCAAACCTCAAAACGTGAGTCTTATGAATCGATAATTCAAGATAATGTGTTGGGAGCGGCTGGTGTTGAGGTTCAGGCTACCAACTGAAGGCAGTTGGAATCTATCAGTGAAAAGTTACCAGGCCTGCCAGTGGTACTCAACCCAACTCCCCCCTTACCGGTTCTGTTGATGTGGCGATTGAACCAGAGCCCACCCCGTGTCCTGGTAACCTCTGTCTCCCGGCGTTCCCAGGCTCTGGTGGTGGCACGGATCCCAGATCTGGGCCTGGAGGACAGAGCGAGAGAGTTTCTCAGGAGACGGAATACCAACTGTTACGGAGCTGTCATCTCTCCTCCTCGTCTGCTCTCCGGATCCAAATAACTTAATCAACCAGCTGGTCCATTAGACCCAGTGTCTTACAGGCTTACTGCTGCTGGGGGGAGAGGGGTGCCGTCAGGTTCCTGGGAGGGGATGTGTTTAGCTGTCATTCACACAGATGGGGGAAGTGTGTGTTTGGGTTAGGATGATTGAGTGTTGATTTAAATCCTTGGGATAATAGGTGATGTTCAGGATGATAAGGTTTAAAAGTTTTTGACTGGGACAAATGACATTTTATTTCTAGTGTGTGTATGAGGCCTAACTCTAACCTCTGATATTAGTCCCTCCAGCTGTCTCTTCAATATGCCCTTCTGGTTCCTTTGGCGCCTGGTTCTCAGACAGAGCCATCTCTCAGATAGGCTAAAGTGTTTAAAGCTTGAACTTCGAAAGAGTATATACACTGGCTATACCAAACATTATATACACTGGCTATACCAGGAACAGCTCCGCCACCCCCCCCCCCCCCCCCCCCCCCCCCCCACCCCTCTTTTAACCTCAGAGCAGCCCCCATGCCCTCTGCCCTCAGAGCAGCCCCCATGCCCTCAGAGCAGCCCCCATGCCCTCTGCCCTCAGAGCAGCCCCCATGCCCTCAGAGCAGCCCCCATGCCCTCAGAGCAGCCCCCATGCCCTCAGAGCAGCCCCCATGACCTCAGAGCAGCCCCCATGACCTCAGAGCAGCCCCCATGACCTCCAGCCCCCATGACCTCAGAGCAGCCCCCATGCCCTCAGAGCAGCCCCCATGCCCTCAGAGCAGCCCCCATGCCCTCAGAGCAGCCCTCACTCAGAGCAGCCCCCATGCCCTCAGAGCAGCCCCCATGCCCTCAGAGCAGCCCCCATGCCCTCTGCCCTCAGAGCATCCCCCATGCCCTCAGAGCATCCCCCATGCCCTCAGAGCAGCCCCCATGCCCTCAGAGCATCCCCCATGCCCTCAGAGCAGCCCCCATGCCCTCCAGCCCCCATGACCTCAGAGCAGCCCCCATGACCTCAGAGCAGCCCCCATGCCCTCAGAGCAGCCCCCATGCCCTCAGAGCAGCCCCCATGCCCTCAGAGCAGCCCCCATGACCTCAGAGCAGCCCCCATGACCTCAGAGCAGCCCCCATGACCTCAGAGCAGCCCCCATGCCCTCAGAGCAGCCCCCATGACCTCAGAGCAGCCCCCATGCCCTCAGAGCAGCCCCCATGACCTCAGAGCAGCCCCCATGCCCTCAGAGCATCCTCCATGACCTCAGAGCAGCCCCCATGCCCTCAGAGCAGCCCCCATGCCGTCAGAGCAGCCCCCATGACCTCAGAGCAGCCCCCATGCCCTCTGCCCTCAGAGCAGCCCCCATGACCTCAGAGCAGCCCCCATGACCTCAGAGCAGCCCCCATGCCCTCAGAGCAGCCCCCATGACCTCAGAGCAGCCCCCATGACCTCAGAGCAGCCCCCATGACCTCAGAGCAGCCCCCATGCCCTCAGAGCAGCCCCCATGCCCTCAGAGCAGCCCCCATGCCCTCAGAGCAGCCCCCATGACCTCAGAGCAGCCCCCATGCCCTCCAGCCCCCATGCCCTCAGAGCAGCCCCCATGCCCTCAGAGCAGCCCCCATGACCTCAGAGCAGCCCCCATGACCTCAGAGCAGCCCCCATGACCTCAGAGCAGCCCCCATGACCTCCAGCCCCCATGACCTCAGAGCAGCCCCCATGCCCTCCAGCCCCCATGCCCTCAGAGCAGCCCCCATGCCCTCAGAGCAGCCCCCATGACCTCAGAGCAGCCCCCATGACCTCAGAGCAGCCCCCATGCCCTCAGAGCAGCCCCCATGACCTCAGAGCAGCCCCCATGACCTCAGAGCAGCCCCCATGCCCTCAGAGCATCCCCCATGACCTCAGAGCAGCCCCCATGCCCTCAGAGCAGCCCCCATGACCTCAGAGCAGCCCCCATGACCTCAGAGCAGCCCCCATGCCCTCTGCCCTCAGAGCAGCCCCCATGACCTCAGAGCAGCCCCCATGCCCTCAGAGCAGCCCCCATGCCCTCAGAGCAGCCCCCATGCCCTCAGAGCAGCCCCCATGACCTCAGAGCAGCCCCCATGACCTCAGAGCAGCCCCCATGACCTCAGAGCAGCCCCCATGCCCTCCAGCCCCCATGCCCTCAGAGCAGCCCCCATGACCTCAGAGCAGCCCCCATGACCTCAGAGCAGCCCCCATGCCCTCCAGCCCCCATGCCCTCAGAGCAGCCCCCATGACCTCAGAGCAGCCCCCATGCCCTCCAGCCCCCATGCCCTCAGAGCAGCCCCCATGCCCTCAGAGCAGCCCCCATGACCTCAGAGCAGCCCCCATGACCTCAGAGCAGCCCCCATGACCTCCAGCCCCCATGACCTCAGAGCAGCCCCCATGCCCTCAGAGCAGCCCCCATGCCCTCCAGCCCCCATGCCCTCCAGCCCCCATGCCCTCAGAGCAGCCCCCATGCCCTCCAGCCCCCATGCCCTCAGAGCAGCCCCCATGACCTCAGAGCAGCCCCCATGCCCTCAGAGCAGCCCCCCATGACCTCAGAGCAGCCCCCATGACCTCAGAGCAGCCCCCATGCCCTCAGAGCAGCCCCTATGCCCTCAGAGCAGCCCCCATGCCCTCAGAGCAGCCCCCATGCCCTCAGAGCAGCCCCCATGACCTCAGAGCAGCCCCCATGACCTCAGAGCAGCCCCCATGCCCTCAGAGCAGCCCCCATGCCCTCCAGCCCCCATGCCCTCAGAGCAGCCCCCATGCCCTCAGAGCAGCCCCCATGCCATGCCTTCCAGCCACCATGCCCTCAGAGCAGCCCCCATGCCCTCCAGCCCCCATGCCCTCAGAGCAGCCCCCATGACCTCAGAGCAGCCCCCATGACCTCAGAGCAGCCCCCATGCATTCAGAGCAGCCCCCATGACCTCCAGCCCCCATGCCCTCAGAGCAGCCCCCATGACCTCTGACCTCAGAGCAGCCCTGTTCATAGGCCCTTGAATATTTTGTCTTTCCCACAATCCATGTCTCAATTGTCTCGAGACCTTAAAAATCCTTCTTTTAACATGTTTCCTCCACTTCATCTACACTGATTTGAAGTGGATTTAACAAGTGACATCAACAAGGGATCATAGCATTCACCTGGTCAGTCTATTTCATGGACAGAGCAGGTGTTCTTAATGTTTTGTCCCCTCAGTGTATATGCCTTCTTCCCCATTCTGTGCATGTATAAACCTGTGTTTCTGTTTTATGATGACTCATTCTTCATGGAATGACACCGCCTATAAACACATCCATCGTCTATAGAGCAGAGCAGGATGATCACATGCGCCATTCTGTCTCCTTTATCCTGACCCCCCGACCTCTGAGTCAGGAAGTTTGATCCTGCAATTGTCTGTGTACTCTGGAGTCTTAGGGGTGACTTAAACCCATGCTGTGTTGCCGGGGGAACCGTTTACGATGTCACATGTCTTAGATGTCTTTATTATTTTCTGCTGCAGAGAGCGGTAGCCATCAGCGAGCGGTAGCCGTCAGCGAGCGGTAGCCGTCAGCGAGCGGTAGCATCAAAGGCTAAATAATTATCCCAGGAAATGAAGTAGAGCAAGGCTAGTTTTTATGTTAACCCCACCTTCTTTCCATTCACTCTCTCTCGCTTTCTGTCGCTACTTTCCCACCCACTCTCTTCTCACACATCCCCCTCTCTTCTCCTATGGTTCTCACTCTTTATTTTAAGGAGCCACATTCCTTAATGATGCTCACTGGTGTTCTGTGCCAGATCTCTCTCTCTCTCTCTCTCCTCTCCTCTCCTCTCCTCTCCTCTCCTCTCCTCTCCTCTCTCTCGGACTATGAGTGCTCATGGGTACGTCATCCTTTTACCACCTGTTTAAGTCCAACTGATAAATCAGATGATATGAATGATGGTCCAGCTGATAAATCAGATGATATGAATGATGAAATGCCCTTCTCCTGTTGACACAACCACCACTGAGAACTAGAACCACCCCTGAGAACTAGAACCACCCCTGAGAACTAGAACCACCCCTGAGAACTAGAACCACCCCTGAGAACTAGAACCACCCCTGAGAACTAGAACCACCCCTGAGAACTAGAACCACCCCTGAGAACTAAGAACCACCCCTGAGAACTAAGAACCACCCCTGAGAACTAAGAACCACCCCTGAGAACTAAGAACCACCCCTGAGAACTAGAACCACCCCTGAGAACTAGAACCACCCCTGAGAACTAGAACCACCCCTGAGAACTAGAACCACCCCTGAGAACTAAGAACCACCCCTGAGAACTAAGAACCACCCCTGAGAACTAAGAACCACCCCTGAGAACTAGAACCACCCCTGAGAACTAAGAACCACCCCTGAGAACTAGAACCACCCCTGAGAACTAAGAACCACCCCTGAGAACTAAGAACCACCCCTGAGAACTAAGAACCACCCCTGAGAACTAAGAACCACCTTCCTGCTGAGTACTAACTGTAATCCACAACAGGTGCTCAGGGCACTCACAGATCAAACCTTTTTTTCTAATGAATGTCTTGTTTTTTGCCCTTTCATCATGATGATTACACTTTTTTCATTTCAATCAGCTGTGATACTGGGGTGGAAGTAACCTATAGGTAGAAATGTCAGTGAAACAAAGTTACGGGGGGGGGGTTGATTTAAAAACATTTTTTTTTAAATGATAATTTAATTTGTTAGAACTTTAACCCCGTAGAGTCGATGTCCATGCCACAGAGGAAATCGTGTTAGTATAATAATACAAATCCCCCATCAATCTGTCTGTTTTTAAATAACTTTATTATCATTTGAGGAAAAAAATACAACAAAATCACCATTTTAGTTTCAGTTATACCATGGCATTGGTGAATAATCGTTTCTGATTGGCTTGAAGGGCATTCTAGAGTGTGCATCATTTCCCTATAATGCACGGAATATTAGCATGGTCGAGTTCAATGGCTGTAGTTCATTCTTACTGTTTTATTGAACAGCCTTTTGAAAGCAAAAGTTGAATTGAAAACATAATTCAATACTAGCAAGCTAGGACTGGATGACTTGGTTAGCTATGCCTTGGTTAGCTATGACTTGGTTAGCTATGCCTTGGTTAGCTATGCCTTGGTTAGCTATGCCTTGGTTAGCTATGCCTTGGTTAGCTATGCCTTGGTTAGCTATGACTTGGTTAGCTATGACTTGGTTAGCTATGACTTGGTTAGCTATGACTTGGTTAGCTAAACTAGCGCAAGTCTGTTTGGTTACCAGGGCAACTACTGTAGCTATCTAGTAAACGCGCATGCTACTTCAGTGGACGTTGAAAACATTTCTACTTGCAAATGAACACATTTGTTGCGGTTTAATGTGTTAAATTATAGCCATGGTATAAAAGGGATAATCAACGAGGGGCTTTATATGTTCTGTGGAAAATAATGCAACTTAGTGGAAGGTCAATTTCACGTCGTGGAACACACCTTCCACGTAGGTCGTTCATTATTTTTCAGAGAACGCATAACCCTCGTTGATTATCCCTTACATGTCCAAATGTGTAGCCTACAGTTCAGGAATATTTACTTTTGCCCTCATGGCTATATTGTTAAGAAGTAAAGTCATTACTCCATGCAGGGTAAGACTATATTGTTAAGATGTAAAGCCATTACTCCATGCAGGGTAAGACTATATTGTTAAGATGTAAAGCCATTACTCCATGCAGGGTAAGACTATATTGTTAAGAAGTAAAGTCATTACTCCATGCAGGGTAAGACTATATTGTTAAGAAGTAAAGTCATTACTCCATGCAGGGTAAGACTATATTGTTAAGAAGTAAAGTCATTACTCCATGCAGGGTAAGACTATATTGTTAAGAAGTAAAGTCATTACTCCATGCAGGGTAAGACTATATTGTTAAGAAGTAAAGTCATTACTCCATGCAGGGTAAGACTATATTGTTAAGATGTAAAGCCATTACTCCATGCAGGGTAAGACTATATTGTTAAGAAGTAAAGTCATTACTCCATGCAGGGTAAGACTATATTGTTAAGAAGTAAAGTCATTACTCCATGCAGGGTAAGACTATATTGTTAAGATGTAAAGTCATTACTCCATGCAGGGTAAGACTATATTGTGGTGGTAAACGAGGAAATTAAATACTTTAATTCAGTTGTTCGGGATGATTGTCAAATAGATAAATCACTATAGTCTGCTATAATAGCAGGATTAAATTGTTCTGAGGATGATGATGATGATGATACCCACCACAGGGTGAAATGTTCTTGAAAAATGTTGGCAGAAATCAGAACTAAGAGTAAACACCGACATTTAGGGAGAGGGAAATCGGTAGAGTAAACCCCCGACGTCCGCTTTAGGGAGAGGGAAATCAGTGGAGTAAACCCCCGACATCCGCTTTAGGGAGAGGTAAATCAGTGGAGTAAACCCCCGACATCCGCTTTAGGGAGAGGTAAATCAGTGGAGTAAACCCCCGACATCCGCTTTAGGGAGAGGTAAATCGGTGGAGTAAACCCCCGACATCCGCTTTAGGGAGAGGTAAATCGGTGGAGTAAACCCCCGACATCCGCTTTAGGGAGAGGTAAATCGGTGGAGTAAACCCCCGACATCCGCTTTAGGGAGAGGGAAATCGGTGGAGTAAACCCCCGACATCCGCTTTAGGGAGAGGGAAATCGGTGGAGTAAACCCCCGACATCCGCTTTAGGAAGAGGTACATCGGTGGAGTAAACCCCCGACATCCGCTTTAGGGAGAGGTACATCGGTGGAGTAAACCCCCGACATCCGCTTTAGGGAGAGGTAAATCGGTGGAGTAAACCCCCGACATCCGCTTTAGGGAGAGGTAAATCGGTGGAGTAAACCCCCGACATCCGCTTTAGGGAGAGGTAAATCGGTGGAGTAAACCCCCGACATCCGCTTTAGGGAGAGGTAAATCGGTGGAGTAAACCCCCGACATCCGCTTTAGGGAGAGGGAAATCGGTGGAGTAAACCCCCGACATCCGCTTTAGGGAGAGGGAAATCGGTGGAGTAAACTCCCGACATCCGCTTTAGGGAGAGGTAAATCGGTGGAGTAAACCCCCGACATCCGCTTTAGGGAGAGGTAAATCGGTGGAGTAAACCCCCGACATCCGCTTTAGGGAGAGGTAAATCGGTGGAGTAAACCCCCGACATCCGCTTTAGGGAGAGGTAAATCGGTGGAGTAAACCCCCGACATCCGCTTTAGGGAGAGGTAAATCGGTGGAGTAAACCCCCGACATCCGCTTTAGGGAGAGGGAAATCGGTGGAGTAAACCCCCGACATCCGCTTTAGGGAGAGGTAAACCCCCGACGTCCGCTTTAGGGAGAGGGAAATCAGTGGAGTAAACCCCCGACATCCGCTTTAGGGAGAGGGAAATCAGTGGAGTAAACCCCCGACATCCGCTTTAGGGAGAGGTAAACCCCCGACGTCTGCTTTAGGGAGAGGTAAACCCCCGACGTCTGCTTTAGGGAGAGGTAAACCCCCGACATCCGCTTTAGGGAGAGGTAAACCCCCGACGTCCGCTTTAGGGAGAGGGAAATCAGTGGAGTAAACCCCCGACATCCGCTTTAGGGAGAGGGAAATCAGTGGAGTAAACCCCCGACATCCGCTTTAGGAAGAGGTAAATCGGTGGAGTAAACCCCCGACATCCGCTTTAGGGAGAGGGAAATCGGTGGAGTAAACCCCCGACATCCGCTTTAGGGAGAGGGAAATCGGTGGAGTAAACCCCTGACATCCGCTTTAGGGAGAGGTAAATCGGTGGAGTAAACCCCCGACATCCGCTTTAGGGAGAGGGAAATCGGTGGAGTAAACCCCCGACATCCGCTTTAGGGAGAGGGAAATCAGTGGAGTAAACCCCCGACGTCTGCTTTAGGGAGAGGGAAATCAGTGGCCAATAATGGGAGATCAGCTTTGCGGATGATTTCAGCATATATTGATGGTTTAACGACAGATCAGCTGGCGATAATATGGTGGCCATCAATGGTTGCAAATGGCCCGTATAGGCTAACGTCTCTCTCTTCATCCCCGCTCTCTCCTCCAGTCGAAGGTGTCCCAGAGGCAGCAGAGGATGATAAAGAACAGGGAGTCAGCGTCTCAGTCCCGTAAGAAGAAGAAGGAGTACCTGCAGACGCTGGAGGTCCGTCTCAAGATGGCGCTGTCTGAGAACCAGCTGCTCAAGAATGAGAACGGCACCCTGAAGAGACAGCTGGAGGGACTACTGTCAGAGGTCAGAGTTAGACCACAAATACCTGTCAACTATATAAAACAGTTTAGATAAAATGTTTTCTGGGCCAGGCTGGGAGTGGATTTGTGATGTAATGATGCGTTTCCTGTGATATAATGTGATGATGCGTTTCCTATTCCTGTAGAACACGGTTCTGAAGACCAGTGCTCCTAAGAGGCGGGCCATTTGTCTCATGGTTGTGCTGGTGTTCCTCATGCTCAATGTGGGACCAATGAGGTGAGTCTCTGTGGGACTGAGGTGAGTCTCTGTGGGACTGAGGTGAGGTGAGTCTCTGTGGGACTGAGGTGAGGTGAGTCTCTGTGGGACTGAGGTGAGGTGAGTCTCTGTGGGACTGAGGTGAGGTGAGTCTCTGTGGGACTGAGGTGAGGTGAGTCTCTGTGGGACTGAGGTGAGGTGAGTCTCTGTGGGACTGAGGTGAGGTGAGTCTCTGTGGGACTGAGGTGAGGTGAGTCTCTGTGGGACTGAGGTGAGGTGAGTCTCTGTGGGACTGAGGTGAGGTGAGTCTCTCTCATTCTACCACACTTACCGCACTTGTTTATTCCCACTGCAAAGCCTTTAAAAAGGTCAGGGGGAGTGAGCACGTGTCTGTCCACTTCTGGGACTGAGAGAAGGGTAGAAAATCATATCGTAGCCTGTGTTCCCCAAACTGTTGGAGTTCAAGGGGCATGATGTGTGCATGCGCTTGTGAAGTGTTGGTGTTCCTAGCTAGGAATTTGCTGTTTCAGTAGCAGACTGAGAGAACATAGTGTGGTTTTGAATGTAACTGTGAATGAGCATGTGACTCTTGAGTCTTTAGAGGAACACTATTGGGGCCGTCCATTGGAATGTAAAATAGCCACCATATGGGGCCAGATGGCATGAAATGATGAGACACATGGAGGTCAGAGTTGAGATTCTGCTGTTGTTTTTAAGACTGAATGTCTTTGGGCCACTGGATGTTAGGCTCATTGATTTCAGCCTTCTTTACTCTGGGTTTTTTGATCATGTCTTTCTTTCTCTGTCTCCCTCTTTCTCTCTCTCCATCTCTCTTCTCCCCTCCTCTCCCCTTCCCCCATCCTGCTTCAGTTTGTTTGAAGGTGGCCGTGGCTCTAAACTTCAGGCTGGCTCCATGCACAGCGGCAGACATCTGCTGGACTTCTCCCCAGAGACAGACACCTCGGTGGGCCCCGAATCCCTCCAGACCACCCCTCCGACCCACAGGTAATGACCTAACTCAGTATCACCACAGACCTGGCTGTGGCGGGAGTGCTGCATGTCATAAACCTGCCTCCCCTTTGCTCTGCACTTTAACTGTTTATACCACACACACACACACACACACACACACGTCAGTGTTGTCCAGGTCAGGATATTCTGACAACTGATCACTTAACCCGGAAGCCAGCTGCACAATTGTGTCGGAGGAAACACCGTTCAACTGACAACTGAAGTCAGCCTGCAGGTGCCCGGCCCGCCACAAGGAGTCGCTAGAGCTCGATGAGCCAAGTAAAGCCCCCCCCTAACCCCGGACGACGCTGGGCCAATTGTGCGCCGCCCTATGAGACTCCCGGTCACGGCCGGTAATGACACTGGGGATCGAACCCCAGGCTGAAGTGACGTCGCAACACTAAGCTGCAGTGCCTTAGAAAAACAGTCTATCTCAGTTCCGTGGACCAGGGCCAGAACGTGGGACGTTGTTGTCTTGTCTCTGAGATGGTTGGTTACCTGACACTAATTTTGTATATTTGTTGATCCCATGTTTAAAAACACTGTCTTAGAACAGATCAGACTCCATGTTCCACTGTAAGATGACCACGGTGGGTCTGGACTGGAGAGGTAGAGACTGGGTTGGGTTGACCAGGACTGGAGCGGTAGAGACTGGGTTGGGTTGACCTGGACTGGAGAGGCGGAGGTAGAGACTGGGTTGGGTTGACCTGGACTGGAGAGGCGGAGGTAGAGACTGGGTTGACCTGGACTGGAGAGGCGGAGATAGAGACTGGGTTGACCTGGACTGGAGAGGGTAGACACTGGGTTGGGTTGACCTGGACTGGAGAGGGGGAGGAAGATGCTGGGTTGGGTTGACCTGGACTGGAGAGGCGGAGGTAGACTCTGGGTTGGGTTGGCCTGGACTGGAGAGGGGGAGGTAGAGTCTGGGTTGGGTTGACCTGGACTGGAGAGGGGGAGGTAGAGTCTGGGTTGGGTTGACCTGGACTGGAGCGGGGGAGGTAGAGTCTGGGTTGGGTTGACCTGGACTGGAGAGGTAGAGACTGGGTTGGGTTGACCTGGACTGGAGAGGCGGTGGTAGAGTCTGGGTTGGGTTGACCTGGACTGGAGAGGGGGAGGTAGAGTCTGGGTTGGGTTGACCTGGACTGGAGAGGGAGAGGTAGAGGAAGAGGCTGGGTTGACCTGGACTGGAGAGGGGGAGGTAGAGGAAGAGGCTGGGTTGACCTGGACTGGAGAGGGGGAAGTAGAGGAAGAGGCTGGGTTGACCTGGACTGGAGAGGGGGAGGTAGATACTAGGTTAGGTTGACCTGGACTGGAGAGGGGCAGGTAGATACTAGGTTAGGTTGACCTGGACTAAAGAGGAGGGGGGGGGGGGGGGTAGAGATAGAGGCTGGGTTAGGTTGACCTGGACTGGAGAGGGGCAGGTAGATACTAGGTTAGGTTGACCTGGACTGGAGAGGGGCAGGTAGATACTAGGTTAGGTTGACCTGGACTAAAGAGGAGGGGGGGGGGGGGGGTAGAGATAGAGGCTGGGTTAGGTTGACCTGGACTGGAGAGGAGGAGGTAGAGGAAGAGGCTGGGTTAGGTTGACCTGGACATAGGAGGCAGTGCATTTACTAGTTAGGGTTTGTTGTACGGAAGGGTTATCGATATTTTTGGGAAACGCGACACCGGCCCTTGGGCCTCATTTGTAAATTACCTCAATAACATGCGGCTTTGATGTGTCCACACAGATCATAAAACATGACATAATACAGAACATTAATAGACAAGAACAGCTTGAGGACTGAACTACACAAATGTAATAAACAGGGCATTCGGAAAGTATTTCAGACCCCTTCACTTTTTCCACTTTTTATTACATTACCGACTTATTCTAAAATGGATTAAATAAATTGTCCTCATTCTACACACGATACCCCATAATGACAAAGCCAAAACAAGTTTTTAGAAATGTTTGCAAATGTATTTAAAAAATGTAAAACAGAAATACCGTATTTACATCAGTATTCAGACCCTTTGCTATGAGACTCAAAATTGAGCTCCGGTGCATCCTGTTTCCATTGATCATCCTTGAGATGTTTCTACAACTTAATTGGTCCACCTGTGGTAAATTCAATTGATTGGACATGATTTGGAAAGGCACACCTGTCTGTATAAGGTCCCACAGTTGACAGAGCATGTCTAGGGCTGTTATGTGACTGTATTACTGCCACACCGGAGGTCACAAGCACGGATTGCAGTCACATTCCACGTGACCGTTTAGTCACTGTAGGCTTCGCCAAGCTCTGATGCTGCTGATGGTCATTAGTAGCCTACCAAACCTGCTAAATGCCTGGTCCTCAGCACTCTATTGTCCCTCTAATCACTCAGACATCAATACAAATGTTATCGAAAATCTAATCAAACACCAAACACTTCATGAGCTCATGTTGCACACCATTTCTATAGGCTAAGCAATTGCGTGAGAAAACAGAGTGATGGCCTCTATTAAAAGGAGGAGAATCCCATCAGCTTTAATAGGCTAGGCTTACTATATTTATTTTGGCAGTGGTTAGAGCGTTGGGCAGGTAGCCTAGTGGTTAGAGCGTTGGGCAGGTTGCCTAGTGGTTAGAGCGATGGGCAGGTCGCCTAGTGGTTAGAGCGCTTGGTTGGGTTGTGTTACGGAGGACGCATTGCTTTCGACCTTCGTCTCTCCCGAGCCCGTACGGGAGTTGTAGCGATGAGACAAGATAGTAACTACTAACAATTGGATACCATGAAATTGGGGGGAGAAAGGGGTAATAAATAAATGAATAAACTTAATCTATGTAAACTTCTGACCCACTGGAATTGTGATACAGTGAATTATAAGTGAAATCATCTGTTTGTAAACAATTGTTGGAAGAATTACTTGTGTCACGCACAATGTAGATGTCCTAACCGACTTGCCAAAACTATAGTTTGTTAACAAGAAGTGTGTGGAGTGGTTGACAAATTAGTTTTAATGACTCCAACCTAAGTGTATGTAAACTTCCGACTTCAACTGTATGTAAAGACAAGATTAAATCAGGGATTGTCTCATGGGTGTCAATATTAGCCTATCACTTGTGAATTATATATCATTACTGGTGAACGATGCCCAGCTTGCGTGCAATAAGGCAAGAAGCACATTAAACCGCTTTAAATCTTGTCTGCTAAATGAACTAGTATAGCCCGCAGCCATTTGGCTTAGCCAGATCAGGGCCTAACATTAGGACATCTCAGAGTATTCTGTTCTTCTGAAATAAATTTTCTTCATATCATGTTTCTTTAGACCTGTCTAAAATAAATAATGGATTAGAGAGAGAGAGAAAGACAGAGAGAGAGACCTAAAAGTGAGAGAGAGAGACCTAGAGAAAGAAGAGGTTCTCATCTAGATTAAATGACAGAGGCTGAATGTTGTCTAGATAGAGACATACATAGCTGACATGTGTGACCCAGCCGGTCTCTCTTGAGAATGCCTACATATTGTGGCACCACTTCTGTCACTGTCAACCTGCTCTGCACAAGGCCTACATGGTTCAAACTTGGCATCACAGCTATTTGGCTTAGTCAGATCTCAGAGTATACTATTCTGTTCTTCTGAAATACATTTTCTTCATATCATGTTTCTTTAGACCTAAAATAAATAATGGATTTATTGTGAAGGCGTTGGCTTTATTACGTGGATTTTGTTCAACTTTTTAAAAATGTTCCGAAGTTCTGCGCCAGTGTCTTGTAGGCTGCGTGGAAGCCAGGAGACGCTAAATGTGTTTATGTTAATTAACGGTCAATTACCGGGAGACCGGCAGTTATCTGCTTGACAATCACCGGCTGCCGTAATGTCATGACCGCCACAGCCCTAGTGAGCATACACAGCCCTAGTGAGCATACACAGCCCTAGTGAGCATACACAGCCCTAGTGAGCATACACAGCCCTAGTGAGCATACACAGCCCTAGTGAGCATACACAGCCCTAGTGAGCATACACAGCCCTAGTGAGCATACACAGCCCTAGTGAGCATACACAGCCCTATGCATGTCGGAGCAAAAACCAACCCATGAGGTCGAAGGAATTGTCCGTAGAGCTCCGAGACAGGATTGTGTCGAGGCACAGATCTGGGTACCAAAAAAAAAAAAATGTCCTGGTCTTGTCTCATCGCTGCAACTGCCGTACGGACTCAGGAGAGGCGAAGGTCGAGAGCCGTGCGTCCTCCGAAACGTGTCACCTCGCACTGCCACCCGGTCATCCACAAGAATCGCTAGTGCGCGATGGGACAAGGGCATCCCTGCCGGCCAAACCCTCCCCTAACCCAGACGACGCTGGGCCAAGTGTGTGCCGCCCCATGGGTCTCCCGGTCGCGATAGAGCCTGGACTCGAACCCAGAATCTCTAATGGCACAGTTAACATGCAGTGCCTTAGACCACTGCGCCACTTGGAGAGGAGAACCATCTCTGCAGCTCTCCACCAAGCAGTCCTTTATGGTAAGAGTAGATTCACAGACATGTTGTTTCTCATCTTACTGCAGTCCGATTTCATCACATCAAGCTCTCTGGGAGAATTGAGAACTGTTTTTTCATGTCCTGGACCTCTGGTCAGATCGTACATTATTTGACTTGTTGTATCCACCAATATCTGAACAAAGCTCTTAAAACTATTCTCCTGCTGTTGTAACAACTCCTTGTAGAGTCATTTTTGTTGGTTTTTAAAATATATTTTACTCTGCAGCTTTAGGGGGTGGTGGTAGCAGAGTCGGCTAAAGTTGGTAGCTATACCGCGCAGTTCCAGCCAGGTCCGGTTGCAGGGAAACAACAACAGGCACCAGGGAATACAGCCACAATTAGCACGAGACGCCACCTCCGTGGTCCACAAGGGCTATCCGTGTTCAAGCTGTTTGTGGAAACCCCTGCTAGCTGAATAGCTAGGCTAGTAGCTAGCTGAATAGCTAGGCTAGTAGCTAGCTGAATAGCTAGGCTAGTAGCTAGCTGAATAGCTAGGCAAGTAGCTAGCTGAATAGCTAGGCTAGTAGCTAGCTGAATAGCTAGGCTAGTAGCTAGCTGAATAGCTAGGCTAGTAGTACAGCAAACAACTTCAGACTGTTTTTGTCTCGCAGGGACAGATACAGTGTTAAATAATAGTTAAAGAAAAACTAACAGGTCTGTGAGAGCCGGGAATTCTTACTGGTTGGTAGGTGATCAAATAGTTATGTCATGCAATAAAATGCAAATTAATTACTTAAAAATCATACAATGTGATTTTCTGGATTTTTGTTTTAGATTCCGTCTCTCACAGTTGAAATGTACTTATGATTAAAAAAAATTACAGACCTCTACATGCTTTGTAAGTAGGGAAACCTTCAAAATCGGCAGTGTATCAAAATACTTGTTCTCCCCACTGTAGGAGTGCTCACAGTAACTGAGGCTAGGCCACATCGCGCGATCCAAAATCAAAAAGTACATAAACCGAACTTTACGAGAAAACACTGTCACAACGTTACAATAATAAACCGAGGTCTCTCGTTCAGCATACGTCACGCTCTGATGACGTGAGGTTGGTCGTGCCTCCCGCTAGCCCTCTGTTTGAAAATGTAATTTTTCTGCACAGCTTTCATAGCCTCTCGTTGCCTTCTTATTAAAATTCTGGGTCGTAGTATCTGAGCCGATGCGTGAGGCAGGTCACGTTTCACACAAACCATTTCTTCTTCCTGTGGTATCACGTCTCTCCCAAAGCATCTGTGCCCAATACGCTGGCCTGCCTCCCTTCCTGCCTCCCCCCTCCCCCTCTCTCTCCATCCCTGCCTCCCCCCTCCCTCGCTCTCTCCATCCCTGCCTCCCTTCCTGCCTCCCTCCCTCCATCCCTCCCTCTCTCTCTCCATCCCTGCCTTCCCCCTCCCTCGCTCTCTCCATCCCTGCCTCCCTCCCTCCATCCCTGCCTCTTTCTCTCCATCCCAGCCTCCCCCCTCCCTCGCTCTCTCCAGCCCTGCCTCCCTCCCTCCATCCCTGCCTCTTTCTCTCCATCCCAGCCTCCCCCTGCCTGCCTGCCTGCCTCCATCCCTGCCTCCCTCCCTCCATCCCTGCCTCTTTCTCTCCATCCCAGCCCCCCCCTGCCTGCCTGCCTCCATCCCTGCCTCCCTCCCTCCATCCCTGCCTCTTTCTCTCCATCCCAGCCTCTTTCTCTCCATCCCAGCCTCCCCCCCTGCCTGCCTACCTTCCTCCCTCCATCCCTGCCTCCCTCCCTCCATCCCTGCCTCTTTCTCTCCATCCCTGCCTCCCCCCTCCCTCGCTCTCTCCATCCCTGCCTCCCTTCCTGCCTCCCTCCCTCCATCCCTCCCTCTCTCTCTCCATCCCTGCCTTCCCCCTCCCTCGCTCTCTCCATCCCTGCCTCCCTTCCTGCCTCCCTCCCTCCATCCCTGCCTCTTTCTCTCCATCCCAGCCTCCCCCCTCCCTCGCTCTCTCCAGCCCTGCCTCCCTCCCTCCATCCCTGCCTCTTTCTCTCCATCCCAGCCTCCCCCTGCCTGCCTGCCTGCCTCCATCCCTGCCTCCCTCCCTCCATCCCTGCCTCTTTCTCTCCATCCCAGCCCCCCCCTGCCTGCCTGCCTCCATCCCTGCCTCCCTCCCTCCATCCCTGCCTCTTTCTCTCCATCCCAGCCTCTTTCTCTCCATCCCAGCCTCCCCCCCTGCCTGCCTACCTTCCTCCCTCCATCCCTGCCTCCCTCCCTCCATCCCTGCCTCTTTCTCTCCATCCCAGCCTCCCCCTCTGCCTGCCTACCTCCCTCCCTCCATCCCTCCCTCCCTCCCTCCATCCATCCCTGCCTCCCTCCCTCCATCCCAGCCTCTCTCCCTCCATCCCAGCCTCCATCCCTGCCTCTTTCTCTCCATCCCAGCCTCCCCCCCTGCCTGCCTGCCTGCCTCTCTCTCCCTCCATCCCTGCCTCCCTCCCTCCATCCCTGCCTACCTCCCTCCCTCCATCCCTGCCTCCCTCCCTCCATCCCTGCCTACCTCCCTCCCTCCATCCCTGCCTCCCTCCCTCCATCCCAGCCTCTCTCCCTCCATCCCTCCCTCCATCCCTGCCTCTTTCTCTCCATCCCAGCCTCCCCCCCTGCCTGCCTGCCTGCCTCCATCCCTGCCTCTCTCCCTCCCTCCCGGTGTTATGTAAGTTTTCTTTATCTTGGTTGTGATATTCTGTGAGTGTTTAGTCTGGCCCCCGTTACATTTCCATTATTTAGGCTCAGCCCCCTCGCCGTATTTCAACTCGCGAGTCGTCGAGTTTGCACTTTTCCCTCGTCTTTTCTCTGTGCCAGAGCTCGGTGTCAGCAGAAGCTCGTCTCAGAGTTCTGTCATTGTCAGCCTGATCCCCAAGGTATCCCTGATATTCCCCAGCCTGTGACAGACGGTGGACACATTGTATTGAACAGATCAGCACTTCCTGGATGGTACGACTCATCATTTTAAAGTCCTCAGATGTAAACGCACGCCCACTGCCAGCTCTGCACGTGTTACTGTTTCACAGCCTCGTTTTGGCATTCCGTACGTGCAGATATCATTTAACATGGGATTAATGACCTCCATGTTGAAGAGTTGAGAGTGTCATTTGGACTCTTAGCTACACTACTCTGTGGGTAGTCTCAGGGCTCCGCGTGGCCTTGGTAGGCAGAGGCAGTGCCATCTTGGTTCCAGTCACTACCTCACAGTGGGGAATCTCTCGCCTGTATCCAAGAATAGTTTGTTTTTTGCCACCAAAGTAAAATAAATCTGAACTTTTCTCTCATTGTTCTCCCTCTCTGTCTGTGTCTCCCTCCCCGACTGTGTCTCTCTCCCTGTCTCTCTCTGTATCCCTCCGTCCGTCCGTCCGTCTGTCTGTCTTAGTTCGGAGGACAAGGCTTTGATGGTGGTGAAGAAGGATCCTCTGTTCTTCGGACCTCCTCCTCCCTGTCTGCCGCCTGTCAACAGGACCAAATGCCTCAGGTCAGTTCTACACGCTGTTACACTCTGCCCTAGGGTTACACTCTGTTACACTCTGCCCTAGGGTTACACTCTGTTTCACTCTGCCCTAGAGTTACACATCTGTTTCACTCTGCCCTAGAGTTACACTCTGCCCTAGGGTTACACTCTGTTTCACTCTGCCCTAGGGTTACACTGTGCCCTAGGGTTACACGCTGTTTCACTCTGCCCTAGGGTTACACTCTGCCCTAGGGTTACACGCTGTTTCACTCTGCCCTAGGGTTACACTCTGCCCTAGGGTTACACTCTGCCCTAGGGTTACACTCTGCTCTAGGGTTACACTCTGCCCTAGGGTTACACTCTGTTTCACTCTGCCCTAGGGTTACACTCTGCCCTAGGGTTACACGCTGTTTCACTCTGCCCTAGGGTTACACTCTGCCCTAGGGTTACACTCTGCCCTAGGGTTACACGCTGTTTCACTCTGCCCTAGGGTTACACTCTGTTTCACTCTGCCCTAGGGTTACACTCTGTTTCACTCTGCCCTAGGGTTACACGCTGTTTCACTCTGTCCTAGGGTTACACGCTGTTTCACTCTGCCCTAGGGTTACACTCTGCCCTAGGGGCAACTTTTACGAAAGTTTCCAGAAATTTGCAACCCTACTTAGTCCCATCTCTAGTTCCTCCACATTGGGCCATAAGACTATGTACGCCTTTTGAAATAACGACATCTAAACCACAAGATTTTATTAAAGCAATGCCCATATCTGATTCAGGTGAATTCATATCTTTCCTGGGTCTTTTTCAATAGTTAGATGGAAACCATCTAAGGCTCCGTTTACGAGCGTTCAGAACATATCGGTTCTGGAGGTTCAGCATGTGGACTCCATGTGGACTCTCTTCAATTCACTGCAGCAAATTGGCTCCCAAGCTTTATGGAACCATGAATCACACCTAGTGTTTCTTTACGTGTCATAAAGATATGCTTTCATCCTGAATCCATTTAGTTGGGTTTTAATTATTGTCTTATTGTTGGCTTTAATTTGAGAGAGAGTTTTATAAATGTAAAGTGTTGTTGTTATTATTATTATTATTAGTAGTAGTAGTAGTAGTATCTCAAAGTGCTACAGTGGCTGAATTAAAATCAAATCCAAGATGTAGACAGAGTAAGGACACAACTTTATAGGCTTTAGATGGAGAAACCTATCACAGCAAAGCAGAGAGGGGGGGGGGGGGGGGGCAGCCAACCAGATCTCTCCCAGTCTACGGAGTGCACACGTATGTGGAAATGTCTAAGTGACTTGACTCAGTGATTTGGTTGACAGGTTGAACCATGAGCTGCGAGGCTGGGTCCATCGACATGAGGTGGAGCGGACCAAGACCAGACGCATGAGCAACAGCCAGCACCGGGCAAACAGGACTATCCCTGTACGCACAGTACTGATGCATCTAGTAAAGCAGCACCCTACGCACACGCACTCACACACTCACACTGACACACGCACACACACACACACACACACACTCACACATATAATAAACTAAGATTTTCAAACTGTACAATAACCGATCTGTAATGTTACTCCAGTTGAATAACCGATCTGTTATGTTACTCCAGTTTAATAACCCATCTGTTATGTTACTACAGTTTAATAACCCATCTGTTATGTTACTCCAGTTTAATAACCCATCTGTTATGTTACTACAGTTTAATAACCCATCTGTTATGTTACGACAGTTTAATAACCCATCTGTTATGTTACTACAGTTTAATAACCCATCTGTTATGTTACTACAGTTTAATAACCCATCTGTTATGTTACGACAGTTTAATAACCCATCTGTTATGTTACTCCAGTTTAATAACCCATCTGTTATGTTACTCCAGTTTAATAACCCATCTGTTATGTTACTACAGTTTAATAACCCATCTGTAATGTTACTCCAGTTTAATAACCCATCTGTTATGTTACGACAGTTTAATAACCCATCTGTTATGTTACTACAGTTTAATAACCCATCTGTTATGTTACGACAGTTTAATAACCCATCTGTTATGTTACGACAGTTTAATAACCCATCTGTTATGTTACTCCAGTTGAATAACCCATCTGTTATGTTACGACAGTTTAATAACCCATCTGTTATGTTACGACAGTTTAATAACCCATCTGTTATGTTACGACAGTTTAATAACCCATCTGTTATGTTACTACAGTTTAATAACCCATCTGTTATGTTACTACAGTTTAATAACCCATCTGTTATGTTACTACAGTTTAATAACCCATCTGTAATGTTACTCCAGTTTAATAACCCATCTGTAATGTTACTCCAGTTTAATAACCCATCTGTAATGTTACTCCAGTTTAATAACCCATCTGTTATGTTACGACAGTTTAATAACCCATCTGTTATGATACTCCAGCTTAATAACCCATCTGTTATGTTACGACAGTTTAATAACCCATCTGTTATGTTACGACAGTTTAATAACCCATCTGTTATGTTACTACAGTTTAATAACCCATCTGTTATGTTACGACAGTTTAATAACCCATCTGTTATGTTACGACAGTTTAATAACCCATCTGTTATGTTACGACAGTTTAATAACCCATCTGTTATGTTACGACAGTTTAATAACCCATCTGTTATGTTACGACAGTTTAATAACCCATCTGTTATGTTACGACAGTTTAATAACCCATCTGTAATGTTACTCCAGTTGAATAACCGATCTGTAATGTTACTCCAGTTTAATAACCCATCTGTTATGTTACTCCAGTTTAATAACCCATCTGTTATGTTACTACAGTTTAATAACCCATCTGTTATGTTACGACAGTTTAATAACCCATCTGTTATGTTACTACAGTTTAATAACCCATCTGTTATGTTAGTCCAGTTTAATAACCCATCTGTTATGTTACTCCAGTTTAATAACCCATCTGTTATGTTACGACAGTTTAATAACCCATCTGTTATGTTACGACAGTTTAATAACCCATCTGTTATGTTACGACAGTTTAATAACCCATCTGTTATGTTACTCCAGTTGAATAACCCATCTGTTATGTTACGACAGTTTAATAACCCATCTGTTATGTTACTACAGTTGAATAACCCATCTGTTATGTTACTCCAGTTGAATAACCCATCTGTTATGTTACGACAGTTTAATAACCCATCTGTTATGTTACTCCAGTTTAATAACCCATCTGTTATGTTACTCCAGTTGAATAACCGATCTGTTATGTTACGACAGTTTAATAACCCATCTGTTATGTTACGACAGTTTAATAACCCATCTGTTATGTTACTCCAGTTTAATAACCCATTTGTTATGTTACTCCAGTTTAATAACCCATCTGTTATGTTACGACAGTTTAATAACCCATCTGTTATCTTACTCCAGTTGAATAACCCATCTGTTATGTTACTCCAGTTTAATAACCCATCTGTTATGTTACGACAGTTTAATAACCCATCTGTTATGTTACGACAGTTTAATAACCCATCTGTTATGTTACGACAGTTTAATAACCCATCTGTTATGTTACGACAGTTTAATAACCGATCTGTAATGTTACTCCAGTTGAATAACCGATCTGTTATGTTACTCCAGTTTAATAACCCATCTGTTATGTTACTACAGTTTAATAACCCATCTGTTATGTTACTCCAGTTTAATAACCCATTTGTTATGTTACTCCAGTTTAATAACCCATTTGTTATGTTACGACAGTTTAATAACCCATCTGTTATGTTACTACAGTTTAATAACCCATCTGTTATGTTACTACAGTTTAATAACCCATCTGTTATGTTACTACAGTTTAATAACCCATCTGTTATGTTACTCCAGTTTAATAACCCATCTGTTATGTTACGACAGTTTAATAACCCATCTGTTATGTTACGACAGTTTAATAACCCATCTGTTATGTTACGACAGTTTAATAACCCATCTGTTATGTTACGACAGTTTAATAACCCATCTGTTATGTTACTACAGTTGAATAACCCATCTGTTATGTTACGACAGTTTAATAACCCATCTGTTATGTTACGACAGTTTAATAACCCATCTGTTATGTTACTCCAGTTTAATAACCCATCTGTTATGTTACTCCAGTTGAATAACCGATCTGTTATGTTACGACAGTTTAATAACCCATCTGTTATGTTACGACAGTTTAATAACCCATCTGTTATGTTACTCCAGTTTAATAACCCATTTGTTATGTTACTCCAGTTTAATAACCCATCTGTTATGTTACGACAGTTGAATAACCCATCTGTTATCTTACTCCAGTTGAATAACCCATCTGTTATGTTACGACAGTTTAATAACCCATCTGTTATGTTACGACAGTTTAATAACCCATCTGTTATGATACTCCAGCTTAATAACCCATCTGTTATGATACTCCAGCTTAATAACCCATCTGTTATGATACTCCAGTTTAATAACCCATCTGTTATGTTACGACAGTTTAATAACCCATCTGTTATGTTACGACAGTTTAATAACCCATCTGTTATGTTACGACAGTTTAATAACCCATCTGTTATGTTACGACAGTTTAATAACCCATCTGTTATGTTACTCCAGTTTAATAACCCATCTGTTATGTTACGACAGTTTAATAACCCATCTGTTATGTTACGACAGTTTAATAACCCATCTGTTATGTTACGACAGTTTAATAACCCATCTGTTATGTTACGACAGTTTAATAACCCATCTGTTATGTTACGACAGTTTAATAACCCATCTGTTATGTAACTCCAGTTTAATAACCCATCTGTTACGTTACGACAGTTTAATAACCCATCTGTTACGTTACGACAGTTTAATAACCCATCTGTTACGTTACGACAGTTTAATAACCCATCTGTAATGTTACGACAGTTTAATAACCCATCTGTAATGTTACGACAGTTTAATAACCCATCTATTATGTTACGACAGTTTAATAACCCATCTGTTATGTTACTCCGGTTTAATAACCCATCTGTAATGTTACTCCGATTTAATAACCCATCTGTTATGTTACTCCAGTTTAATAACCCATCTGTAATGTTACTCCAGTTTAATAACCCATCTGTAATGTTACTCCAGTTTAATAACCCATCTGTAATGTTACTCCGGTTTAATAACCCATCTGTAATGTTACTCCAGTTTAATAACCCATCTGTAATGTTACTCCAGTTTAATAACCCATCTGTAATGTTACTCCGGTTTAATAACCCATCTGTAATGTTACTCCGGTTTAATAACCCATCTGTAATGTTACTCCAGCTTAATAACCCATCTGTAATGTTACTCTGGTTTAATAACCCATCTGTAATGTTACTCCAGCTTAATAACCCATCTGTAATGTTACTCCAGCTTAATAACCCATCTGTAATGTTACTCCGGTTTAATAACCCATCTGTAATGTTACTCCAGCTTAATAACCCATCTGTTATGTTACTCCAGTTTAATAACCCATCTGTTATGTTACTCCAGTTTAATAACCCATCTGTTATGTTACGACAGTTCATGCTTTAAATTCTTAGGTCTTTTGGATCTCTCCTCTACCCTGCCACACTCTCTGCCTCTCCTCCTCCCCTCTCCATCTCTTCCTCCCCTCTCCTCCTCCCCTCTCCCTCTCTCTTCATGGGAATGAACCTAATCCAGCAGTCTTGGGAAAGTAAACACAACTGTTAGAGGAAGGATTTTAGTAATCACTTTCACCTCTGCTCTCTCTCCCTCTTTGTTTAGAAGAATGAACAAAGCCCTCATCTAAACAGTCTTATGTCTGCTGATGACGGGTGGATGTGTTATCCCATGACAGTCCAATACTCCAGTTCCCACTCTCTCCAGTCCACACAGGCACTGTGTCAGAGAAGATGGAGATATATTTTCCCAGGACCCCTATAGACTTCTTGGGTTCTTGTGATTCCAACATGTTGAAGGATTCCAATACAGAACAGCACCACTCTACACCGTGTTTTTAGGAGTGGGCACGTCCACTACTCAGTGTTTGTTTATTGGACAGATGTAGAGGTGGAAAGATTGAGGACAGTTTGTTTGTTTATTGGACAGGACATTAGTAGACTATCATGATTCAGTTTCAAGAAAGGATTTGTACTTGTGTTAATGTTCTGTGAAGCTGGGAGGTTAGCTAATTGAAGTAATATTGATAGTTTGTAAATGTGAAGCTAGGAGGTTAGCTAATTGAAGTTATATTGATAGTTTGTAATGTGAAGCTAGGAGGTTAGCTAATTGAAGTAATATTAATAGTTTGTAATGTGAAGCTAGGAGTTAGCTAATTGAAGTAATATTGATAGTTTGTAATGTGAAGCTAGGAGGTTAGCTAATTGAAGTAATATTGATAGTTTGTAAATGTGAAGCTAGGAGGTTAGCTAATTGAAGTAATATTAATAGTTTGTAATGTGAAGCTAGGAGGTTAGCTAATTGAAGTAATATTGATAGTTTGTAATGTGAAGCTAGGAGGTTAGCTAATTGAAGTAATATTGATAGTTTGTAATGTGAAGCTAGGAGGTTAGCTAATTGAAGTAATATTGATAGTTTGTAATGTGAAGCTAGGAGGTTAGCTAATTGAAGTAATATTGATAGTTTGTAATGTGAAGCTAGGAGGTTAGCTAATTGAAGTAATATTGATAGTTTGTAATGTGAAGCTAGGAGGTTAGCTAATTGAAGTAATATTGATAGTTTGTAAATGTGAAGCTAGGCGGTTAGCTAATTGAAGTAATATTGATAGTTTGTAATGAGAAGCAGGTCAAGTTAACAGTTCAGCAGGAAACCTGTGGCTTAGTTAAGTCAGAATGACTGAGTGAGTTTCTACTGAAAGGAAACAGTTGAGTTGTTCAGCAATGAGCTGCACCTCTGTTTTCCCTGTATTTCCCATACACAGCCCCCTGAAACATGACACACCCCTGTTTCCCCTGTATTTACCATACACAGCCCCCTGAAACATGACACACCCCTGTTTCCCCATACACAGCCCCCTAAAACATGACACACCCCTGTATTTACCATACACAGCCCCCTGAAACATGACACACCCCTGTATTTCCCATACACAGCCCCCTGAAACATGACACACCCCTGTATTTCCCATACACAGCCCCCTGAAACATGACACACCCCTGTATTTACCATACACAGCCCCCTGAAACATGACACACCCCTGTATTTCCCATACACAGCCCCCTGAAACATGACACACCCCTGTATTTACAATACACAGCCCCCTGAAACATGACACACCCCTGTATTTACCATACACAGCCCCCTGAAACATGACACACCCCTGTATTTACCATACACAGCCCCCTGAAACATGACACACCCCTGTATTTCCCATACACAGCCCCCTGAAACATGACACACCCCTGTATTTCCCATACACAGCCCCCTGAAACATGACACACCCCTGTATTTACCATACACAGCCCCCTGAAACATGACACACCCCTGTATTTCCCATACACAGCCCCCTGAAACATGACACACCCCTGTATTTACAATACACAGCCCCCTGAAACATGACACACCCCTGTATTTACAATACACAGCCCCCTGAAACATGACACACCCCTGTATTTACCATACACAGCCCCCTGAAACATGACACACCCCTGTTTCCCCTGTATTTACCATACACAGCCCCCTGAAACATGACACACCCCTGTTTCCCCTGTATTTCCCATACACAGCCCCCTGAAACATGACACACCCCTGTTTCCCCTGTATTTCCCATACACAGCCCCCTGAAACATGACACACCCCTGTATTTCCCATACACAGCCCCCTGAAACATGACACACCCCTGTTTTCCCATACACAGCCCCCTGAAACATGACACACCCCTGTTTTCCCATACACAGCCCCCTGAAACATGACACACCCCTGTATTTACCATACATAGCCCACTGAAACATGACACACTCCTGTTTTCCCATACACAGCCCCCTGAAACTTGACACACCCCTGTTTCCCCTGTATTTACCATACACAGCCCCCTGAAACATGACACACCCCTGTTTTCCCATACACAGCCCCCTGAAACATGACACACCCCTGTATTTCCCATACACAGCCCCCTGAAACATGACTCACCCCTGTTTTCCCATACACAGCCCCCTGAAACATGACACACCCCTGTTTTCCCATACACAGCCCCCTGAAACATGACACACCCCTGTATTTACCATACACAGCCCCCTGAAACATGACACACCCCTGTTTTCCCATACACAGCCCCCTGAAACATGACACACCCCTGTTTTCCCATACACAGCCCCCTGAAACATGACACACCCCTGTTTTCCCATACACAGCCCCCTGAAACATGACACACCCCTGTATTTACCATACATAGCCCCCTGAAACATGACACACCCCTGTATTTCCCATACACAGCCCCCTGAAACATGACACACCCCTGTTTTCCCATACACAGCCCCCTGACCCACCATGACTACTTGGAAAGGTCTTAGCAGCCCAGTTGAATCGAAACAACATAAGCATTGTTGGTTTAATTTCTACTCATTCAAATAAATGATCCTACAGACATGTCTGTTTTTAGTTTTGAGTCATTTGTTTGGGAGGTATTCACAGCTAGCTGTTTCCCTAAGGCCTTGGTTTTAAGGTTTTAATGAGAACCATCCATTAAGCCAAGCCCAGGAGGGCCCAGCTATGCTCCCACAAGAAAAACACTTGAGTTATGCCTGGAGTGATGTCATTTGTCTGGGGGAAACTGTGCGGCTGGCATGGCCCCTGAGGTAGAGGTGGTCAGTGACTTGGGCTGTGTTTACACAGGAAGCCCGATTCTGATCTTTTGCCCAATTATTGGCAAAAGATGTGATCTGATTTGTCAAAAGACCAATTAGTGGCAAAAAAAAATCTGAATTGGGCTGCCTGTGTAAACACAGCCTTGGTGATGTGACGTCTTCCTGAAATGGATAGAGTGTCACCCAGCTCTCTGCTGGGTAAAAAGAGTCCAGGGAGCTTGTCATTGTCTGTGTGGGATGAAAACACATACACACCTGGACATATACTGTACCAACATACATACACACCTGGACATATACTGTACCAACATACATACACACCTGGACATATACTGTACCAACATACATACACACCTGGACATATACTATACTGTACCAACATACATACACACCTGGACATATACTATACTGTACCAACATACATACACACCTGGACATATACTATACTGTACCAACATACATACACACCTGGACATATACTGTACCAACATACATACACACCTGGACATATACTGTACCAACATACATACACACCTGGACATATACTGTACCAACATACATACACACCTGGACATATACTATACTGTACCAACATACATACACACCTGGACATATACTATACTGTACCAACATACATACACACCTGGACATATACTGTACCAACATACTATACTGTACCAACATACATACACACCTGGACATATACTGTACCAACATACATACACACCTGGACATGTACTGTACCAACATACTATACTGTACCAACATACATACACACCTGGACATATACTGTACCAACATACTATACTGTACCAACATACATACACACCTGGACATATACTGTACCAACATACATACACACCTGGACATATACTATACTGTACCAACATACATACACACCTGGACATATACTGTACCAACATACATACACACCTGGACATGTACTGTACCAACAGACATACACGCCTGGACATATACTGTACCAACATACATACACACCTGGACATATACTATACTGTACCAACATACATACACACCTGGACATATACTGTACCAACATACATACACACCTGGACATATACTGTACCAACATACATACACACCTGGACATGTACTGTACCAACATACATACACACCTGGACATATACTGTACCAACATACATACACACCTGGACATATACTGTACCAACATACATACACACCTGGACTATACTGTACCAACATACTGAACTGTACCAACATACACAGCCAACAAATTTATCTCCAGTAGTTTTCACTTCTTCATTAAAATGTTCTAACCACTAACTAACTCTGTCTCTCTCTCTCTCTCTCTCTGTCTCTCTCTCCTCTGTCTCTCTCCTCTCTCTCCTCTGTCTCCTTCTCTCTCCTCTGTCTCTCCTCTGTCTCTCTCCTCTGTCTCCTTCTCTCTCCTCTCTCTCTCTCCTCTGTCTCCTTCTCTCTCCTCTGTCTCCTTCTCTCTCCTCTGTCTCCTTCTCTCTCCTCTCTCGCTCTCTCTCCTCTCTCTCTCTCCTCTGTCTCCTTCTCTCTCTCTCCTCGGTCTCCTCTCTCTCTCCTCTGTCTCCTTCTCTCTCTCTCCTCTGTCTCCTTCTCTCTCCTCTCTCTCTCTCTCTCTCCTCTCTCTCCTCTGTCTCCTTCTCTCTCTCTCTCCTCTGTCTCCTTCTCTCTCCTGTCTTTCTCCTCGCTCTCTCTCTCCTTCTCTCTCCTCTGTCTTTCTCCTCTGTCTCTCTCCTCTCTCTCCTCTGTCTTTCTCCTCTGTCTCTCTCCTCTCTCTCCTCTGTCTCCTTCTCTCTCCTCTGTCTTTCTCCTCTCTCTCCTCTGTCTCCTTCTCTCTCCTCTGTCTTTCTCCTCTCTCTCTCTCTCCTTCTCTCTCTTCTCTCTCGGTCTCCTCTGTCTTTGTCTCTCTCTTCTCTCTCTCTCTGTCTCTCCTCTGTCTCTTTCTCTCCATACAGAAAGAGGATAAGAAGGCTGAGGTGTCCCAGGTCCTAACAGTCCAGTACACTGACTCCACAGAGAAGTGAGTTGAGGAGTGTGTATATATAAAAAATATATATGATTTCTAGATGTATGTCATGTTTACCTTATTCCAGTGTTTAGACCGTCAGTCTGCCTGGGAGTATCTATCTGATGTCTTTACTACATCAGTCTGCCTGGGAGTATCTATCAGATGTCTTTACTACATCAGTCTGCCTGGGAGTATCTATCAGATGTCTTTACTGTGTCAGTCTGCCTGGGAGTATCTATCAGATGTCTTTACTGTGTCAGTCTGCCTGGGAGTATCTATCAGATGTCTTTACTGTGTCAGTCTGCCTGGGAGTATCTATCAGATGTCTTTACTGTGTCAGTCTGCCTGGGAGTATCTATCAGATGTCTTTACTACATCAGTCTGCCTGGGAGTATCTATCTGATGTAGTAAAGACATCAGTCTGCCTGGGAGTATCTATCAGATGTCTTTACTGCATCAGTGTGCCTGGGAGTATCTATCTGATGTAGTAAAGACATCAGTCTGCCTGGGAGTATCTATCAGATGTCTTTACTGCATCAGTCTGCCTGGGAGTATCTATCAGATGTCTTTACTGTGTCAGTCTGCCTGGGAGTATCTATCAGATGTCTTTACTACATCAGTCTACCTGGGAGTATCTATCAGATGTCTTTACTGTGTCAGTCTGCCTGGGAGTATCTATCAGATGTCTTTACTACATCAGTCTGCCTGGGAGTATCTATCTGATGTCTTTACTACATCAGTCTGCCTGGGAGTATCTATCTGATGTCTTTACTGTGTCAGTCTGCCTGGGAGTATCTATCAGATGTCTTTACTACATCAGTCTACCTGGGAGTATCTATCAGATGTCTTTACTGTGTCAGTCTGCCTGGGAGTATCTATCAGATGTCTTTACTGTGTCAGTCTGCCTGGGAGTATCTATCAGATATCTTTACTGTGTCAGTCTGCCTGGGAGTATCTATCAGATGTCTTTACTACATTAGTCTACCTGGGAGTATCTATCAGATGTCTTTACTGTGTCAGTCTGCCTGGGAGTATCTATCAGATGTCTTTACTACATCAGTCTACCTGGGAGTATCTATCAGATGTCTTTACTGTGTCAGTCTGCCTGGGAGTATCTATCAGATGTCTTTACTGTGTCAGTCTGCCTGGGAGTATCTATCAGATGTCTTTACTACATCAGTCTGCCTGGGAGTATCTATCAGATGTCTTTACTGTGTCAGTCTGCCTGGGAGTATCTATCAGATATCTTTACTGTGTCAGTCTGCCTGGGAGTATCTATCAGATATCTTTACTGTGTCAGTCTGCCTGGGAGTATCTATCAGATGTCTTTACTACATCAGTCTGCCTGGGAATATCTATCAGATATCTTTACTACATCAGTCTGCCTGGGAGTATCTATCAGATGTCTTTACTACATCAGTCTGCCTGGGAATATCTATCAGATATCTTTACTACATCAGTCTGCCTGGGAGTATCTATCAGATGTCTTTACTGTGTCAGTCTGCCTGGGAGTATCTATCAGATATCTTTACTGTGTCAGTCTGCCTGGGAGTATCTATCAGATGTCTTTACTACATCAGTCTGCCTGGGAGTATCTATCAGATGTCTTTACTGTGTCAGTCTGCCTGGGAGTATCTATCAGATGTCTTTACTACATCAGTCTGCCTGGGAGTATCTATCAGATGTCTTTACTACATCAGTCTGCCTGGGAGTATCTATCAGATGTCTTTACTGTGTCAGTCTGCCTGGGAGTATCTATCTGATGTCTTTACTACATCAGTCTGCCTGGGAGTATCTATCAGATGTCTTTACTACATCAGTCTGCCTGGGAGTATCTATCAGATGTCTTTACTACATCAGTCTGCCTGGGAGTATCTATCAGATGTCTTTACTACATCAGTCTGCCTGGGAGTATCTATCAGATGTCTTTACTACATCAGTCTGCCTGGGAGTATCTATCAGATGTCTTTACTACATCAGTCTGCCTGGGAGTATCTATCAGATGTCTTTACTACATCAGTCTGCCTGGGAGTATCTATCAGATGTCTTTACTGTGTCAGTCTGCCTGGGAGTATCTATCAGATGTCTTTACTGTGTCAGTCTGCCTGGGAGTATCTATCAGATGTCTTTACTACGTCAGTCTGCCTGGGAGTATCTATCAGATGTCTTTACTATATCAGTCTGCCTGGGAGTATCTATCAGATGTCTTTACTACATCAGTCTGCCTGGGAGTATCTATCAGATGTCTTTACTATATCAGTCTGCCTGGGAGTATCTATCAGATGTCTTTACTACATCAGTCTGCCTGGGAGTATCTATCAGATGTCTTTACTACATCAGTCTGCCTGGGAGTATCTATCAGATGTCTTTACTACATCAGTCTGCCTGGGAGTATCTATCTGATGTCTTTACTACATCAGTCTGCCTGGGAGTATCTATCAGAGGTCTTTACTACATCAGTCTGCCTGGGAGTATCTATCAGATGTCTTTACTACATAAGTCTGCCTGGGAGTATCTATCAGATGTCTTTACTGTGTCAGTCTGCCTGGGAATATCTATCTGATGTCTTTACTGTGTCAGTCTGCCTGGGAGTATCTATCAGATGTCTTTACTACATCAGTCTGCCTGGGAGTATCTATCAGATGTCTTTACTACATCAGTCTGCCTGGGAGTATCTATCAGATGTCTTTACTACATCAGTCTGCCTGGGAGTATCGATCAGATGTCTTTACTGTGTCAGTCTGCCTGGGAGTATCTATCTGATGTCTTTACTGTGTCAGTCTGCCTGGGAGTATCTATCAGATGTCTTTACTACATCAGTCTGCCTGGGAGTATCTATCAGATGTCTTTACTGTGTCAGTCTGCCTGGGAGTATCTATCTGATGTCTTTACTACATCAGTCTGCCTGGGAGTATCTATCAGATGTCTTTACTGTGTCAGTCTGCCTGGGAGTATCTATCAGATGTCTTTACTGTGTCAGTCTGCCTGGGAGTATCTATCAGATGTCTTTACTGTGTCAGTCTGCCTGGGAGTATCTATCAGATGTCTTTACTACATCAGTCTGCCTGGGAGTATCTATCAGATGTCTTTACTACATCAGTCTGCCTGGGAGTATCTATCAGATGTCTTTACTACATCAGTCTGCCTGGGAGTATCTATCAGATGTCTTTACTGTGTCAGTCTGCCTGGGAGTATCTATCAGATGTCTTTACTGTGTCAGTCTGCCTGGGAGTATCTATCTGATGTCTTTACTACATCAGTCTGCCTGGGAGTATCGATCAGATGTCTTTACTGTGTCAGTCTGCCTGGGAGTATCTATCTGATGTCTTTACTGTGTCAGTCTGCCTGGGAGTATCTATCAGATGTCTTTACTACATCAGTCTGCCTGGGAGTATCTATCAGATATCTTTACTGTGTCAGTCTGCCTGGGAGTATCTATCAGATGTCTTTACTGCGTCAGTCTGCCTGGGAGTATCTATCTGATGTCTTTACTGCGCCAGTCTGCCTGGGAGTATCTATCAGATGTCTTTACTGTGTCAGTCTGCCTGGGAGTATCTATCTGATGTCTTTACTGCGTTAGTCTGCCTGGGAGTATCTATCAGATGTCTTCACTACATCAGTCTGCCTGTGAGTATCTATCAAATGTCTTTACTGTGTCAGTCTGCCTGGGAGTATCTATCTGATGTCTTTACTACATCAGTCTGCCTGGGAGTATCTATCTGATGTCTTTACTACATCAGTCTGCCTGGGAGTATCTATCTGATGTCTTTACTACATCAGTCTGCCTGGGAGTATCTATCTGATGTCTTTACTACATCAGTCTGCCTGGGAGTATCTATCTGATGTCTTCACTACATCAGTCTGCCTGGGAGTATCTATCAGATGTCTTTACTGTGTCAGTCTGCCTGGGAGTATCTATCAGATGTCTTTACTGTGTCAGTCTGCCTGGGAGTATCTATCTGATGTCTTTACTACATCAGTCTGCCTGGGAGTATCTATCTTATGTCTTTACTGTGTCAGTCTGCCTGGGAGTATCTATCTGATGTCTTTACTACATCAGTCTGCCTGGGAGTATCTATCTGATGTCTTTACTACATCAGTCTGCCTGGGAGTATCTATCTGATGTCTTCACTACATCAGTCTGCCTGGGAGTATCTATCAGATGTCTTTACTGTGTCAGTCTGCCTGGGAGTATCTATCAGATGTCTTTACTGTGTCAGTCTGCCTGGGAGTATCTATCTGATGTCTTTACTACATCAGTCTGCCTGGGAGTATCTATCTTATGTCTTTACTGTGTCAGTCTGCCTGGGAGTATCTATCTGATGTCTTTACTACATCAGTCTGCCTGGGAGTATCTATCTGATGTCTTTACTGCGTTAGTCTGCCTGGGAGTATCTATCTGATGTCTTTACTACATCAGTCTGCCTGGGAGTATCTATCTGATGTCTTTACTGTGTCAGTCTGCCTGGGAGTATCTATCTGATGTCTTTACTGTGTCAGTCTGCCTGGGAGTATCTATCTGATGTCTTTACTACATCAGTCTGCCTGGGAGTATCTATCTGATGTCTTTACTACATCAGTCTGCCTGGGAGTATCTATCTGATGTCTTTACTACATCAGTCTGCCTGGGAGTATCTATCTGATGTAGTAAAGACATCAGTCTGCCTGGGAGTATCTATCAGATGTCTTTACTACATCAGTCTGCCTGGGAATATCTATCAGATGTCTTTACTGTGTCAGTCTGCCTGGGAGTATCTATCAGATGTCTTTACTGTGTCAGTCTGCCTGGGAGTATCTATCAGATATCTTTACTACATCAGTCTGCCTGGGAGTATCTATCTGATGTCTTTACTACATCAGTCTGCCTGGGAGTATCTATCTGATGTCTTTACTACATCAGTCTGCCTGGGAGTATCTATCTGATGTCTTTACTACATCAGTCTGCCTGGGAGTATCTATCTGATGTCTTTACTACATCAGTCTGCCTGGGAGTATCTATCTGATGTAGTAAAGACATCAGTCTGCCTGGGAGTATCTATCAGATGTCTTTACTACATCAGTCTGCCTGGGAATATCTATCAGATGTCTTTACTGTGTCAGTCTGCCTGGGAGTATCTATCAGATGTCTTTACTGTGTCAGTCTGCCTGGGAGTATCTATCAGATATCTTTACTACATCAGTCTGCCTGGGAGTATCTATCAGATGTCTTTACTGCGTCAGTCTGCCTGGGAGTATCTATCTGATGTCTTTACTGTGTCAGTCTGCCTGGGAGTATCTATCAGATGTCTTTACTACATCAGTCTGCCTGGGAGTATCTATCTGATGTCTTTACTGTGTCAGTCTGCCTGGGAATATCTATCTGCCTTATTGGACGTTTGAGTTTTTGGCCTCGCAAAGCTTTTCCCATTTGTAAATCCGATTTTATAAAATAGCTTTCAACTTTTCAGGACACCATACAACATGAACAACGGGCATATTCACTTGCAGTACAAGTTCTGTTTTTAGTATGAAATGGAAAAAAATAAATATTCTAAATATGACATTTTGTATTTGTTCCCCCAGAGGACTAATGTTTTTGTTCGCAATCATATGTTATTTTGGTCCTACATTTTCCTCATGCTTTTGACTTTCCCACATTTGAAAATCAAGTTGATGGCCAACCAGACACTCTGGGGCATAGTAGCAGGCCTTGCCAAACCTTTAACCTTGACCCCTGACTGTCTGTCATTAAAGTGAGATACAGACTGCAGAGAAGGACCACGTTTACATGATGCTCACAGTTTTCCGGGATAGTAGCTCATATCACGCTAGCACCTTTTTGATATCCCGCTCACAAGTATCCCTGTTGCCATGAATAAACAGAATATTCTTCATTTAAATTCATACGGGTTAAATGATATAGTAACTGAAATATGGTCACTGATTGTAGGCCCATAACCTCTCACATGTAATATAGTATTAACTCATGCAGAATTATGCATTTCTTGCAGTAAAATTATACAAAACATTTTTACATTTTGTCTCGGGAACAGGAGTGGAGAAATACGATTTCTTTCTTTCAGCATCTCTTGAGAAAACACATGTGCTGGTGCATATAACTGTTATATTTGACACTATTATGAAAGCAGACAGTATTTCAACCACCAAATTTGTACCCAAGACAAACTGAAGTCTTATCAGAAACATGTTTCATAGTTTTCTCAGCTTTTCATTTCCTTAAAACTGGTCAAACTGATGACATTTGGACATTTTGCTTTGGGAACAATCTTTCCACTGTTTTGAAATGTATTGTATTTTCTCCCCGGTCCCTAAACGTAACAGACAACTTTGCCGGTGTAAACTAGATTACTAATGCATTCATTCTATCTATGTAAGACATTCAGTTAAGGCAGTTAACCCACTGTTCCCCGGTAGGCCGTCATTGAAAATAAGAATTCGTTTTTTAACTGACTTGCCTAGTTAAATAAAAGTAAAATAAAATTCAGCTGAGCCCTAGTTTATTTAGTCTTCTGGGGCAACAAGTTATGATAGAAAAGAAGCTGAGTCCTAGTTTATTTAGTATTCTGGGGCAACAAGTTATGATAGAAAAGAAACTGAGCCCTAGTTTATTTAGTCTTCTGGGGCAACAAGTTATGATAGAAAAGAAGCTGAGCCCTAGTTTATTTAGTCTTCTGGGGCAACAAGTTATGATAGAAAAGAAGCTGAGCCCTAGTTTATTTAGTCTTCTGGGGCAACAAGTTATGATAGAAAAGAAGCTGCGTGTATCAAACTATAGTTGACAAACAAATGGCCTATGTCGTACATTATAGTAATATGGCCTACCAAATGTCGTAAATTATATTATTACGGCCTACCAAAGGTCGTAAATTATTAGCAGAAACATACTAGCAGAAACGTATTAGCAGAAACATACTAGCAGAAACATACTAGCAGAAACATATTAGCAGAAACATACTAGCAGAAACATACTAGCAGAAACATATTAGCAGAAACATACTAGCAGAAACATATTAGCAGAAACTTACTAGCAGAAACATATTAGCAGAAACATATTAGCAGAAACATACTAGCAGAAACATATTAGCAGAAACTTACTAGCAGAAACATATTAGCAGAAACATATTAGCAGAAACATACTAGCAGAAACATATTAGCAGAAACATATTAGCAGAAACATATTAGCAGAAACATATTAGCAGAAACATACTAGCAGAAACATATTAGCAGAAACATACTAGCAGAAACATACTAGCAGAAACATATTAGCAGAAACATATTAGCAGAAACATATTAGCAGAAACTTACTAGCAGAAACATATTAGCAGAAACATATTAGCAGAAACATACTAGCAGAAACATATTAGCAGAAACATACTAGCAGAAACATATTAGCAGAAACTTACTAGCAGAAACATATTAGCAGAAACATATTAGCAGAAACATACTAGCAGAAACATATTAGCAGAAACATATTAGCAGAAACATATTAGCAGAAACATACTAGCAGAAACATACTAGCAGAAACATATTAGCAGAAACATACTAGCAGAAACATACTAGCAGAAACATACTAGCAGAAACATACTAGCAGAAACATATTAGCAGAAACATACTAGCAGAAACATATTAGCAGAAACATATTAGCAGAAACATATTAGCAGAAACATATTAGCAGAAACATATTAGCAGAAACATACTAGCAGAAACATATTAGCAGAAACATACTAGCAGAAACATACTAGCAGAAACATACTAGCAGAAACTTACTAGCAGAAACATACTAGCAGAAACATACTAGCACAAACATACTAGCAGAAACATACTAGCAGAAACATACTAGCAGAAACATACTAGCAGAAACATACTAGCAGAACCATACTAGCAGAACCATACTAGCAGAAACATACTAGCAGAAACATACTAGCAGAAACATACTAGCAGAAACATACTAGCACAAACATACTAGCACAAACATACTAGCACAAACATACTAGCAGAAACATACTAGCAGAAACATACTAGCAGAAACATACTAGCAGAAACTTACTAGCAGAAACATACTAGCAGAAACATACTAGCAAAAACATACTAGCAAAAACATACTAGCAGAAACATACTAGCAGAAACATATTAGCAGAAACATACTAGCAGAAACATACTAGCACAAACATACTAGCACAAACATACTAGCAGAAACATACTAGCAGAAACATACTAGCAGAAACTTACTAGCAGAAACATACTAGCAGAAACATACTAGCAGAAACATACTAGCAGAAACATACTAGCAGAAACATACTAGCAGAAACATACTAGCAGAAACATACTAGCAGAAACATACTAGCAGAAACATACTAGCACAAACATACTAGCAGAAACATACTAGCAGAAACATACTAGCAGAAACATACTAGCAGAAACATATCTAAATGGGGGTGAAAGTAGCCTAAGCCAGTGGACTATACGGTCCAGTATGAGGTATCAGCAGAACTATTTATGATGGCATTAGTATGGTGGATCAAACTGAGCAGGTAACCTACTTTTTTAAATGATTTGTTTTGACAATCAGATGAAAACATTATCACACAACATCAGTGATATATGAAACTGACCCTGTGCAGACTGCAATTTTTTTTTAAAACAACACTAAACGGGAGAAGATGTTTACATGCCAGAGTATCCCGTTTAAGATCAGCATATCCCAGGCATATTATCCAGGTTTCTCATGACCGGGAGACATTGTTTTTTGGGGTTATTGTAAATGGGATATGACGTTAAGTATCACGAATAATAACAGGATATTAGTGTGTAAATGTGATCAGTGACTAGGGCTTGTGTGACACTGGGCTTGTGTGACTAGGGCTTGTGTGACTAGGGCTTGTGTGACTAGGGCTTGTGTGACTAGGGCTTGTGTGTCTAGGGCTTGTGTGTCTAGGGCTTGTGTGTCTAGGGCTTGTGAGGTCCTAAGACAGAGGCTGGTGTGTGGTAGTGCGTTCTCCTGATGTTTTGGCTGTAGATTTGAAAAACTCTGTCAAAATGTATTAAATCTGTTATTCATCTTGTACTGCGAGAATGCACATGTTTGATTCCTGTGAAAACAAAAGCTCAACTGCATATTCATGCAAATGTCCCTGAGGGAAGGAGTTTAGAATCCGTTCTGGTGTTTGTTGTATACAGCGGAGCCTGTAACTGAGGTAAATATTGTATTTGTCCCCCCCCCCCCCCTCCCACAGGAGCCCAGGTAATGAGCTGCAGGTGTACTTCGCTCCTCACCGCACCTACAACGACTTCTTTGACGAGATCCATCGCCGTGGAGACACCTTCTACGTGGTGTCTTTCCGCAGGGTGAGCTTGGAATGACTTTTAAGTTATTTATACATATTATACAACTTCAAAGGTAACCTAAACCTAATCTATACCTGCCGGCTAGTTCACATAAAATCATGTTTGATAGGTGACATCTATTCAGTAATATAAATCAACTAAGGGGTGGGTTTAGTAGCAGGCTTCCAGAGACATTATTTCCATGTCCCTAGGGCTGGTTAGAGAAACACTGCACATGCTGATGGAATACAGATGGATCGACTTATAGATTATTAATAACATGTAAAAGGAAAAACACTGCAAATGCTGATGGAATACAGATGGATTGACTGCTCCGCTGTTCTTGGCCACCCTGTGTGCTCCTCTCTCTTCTAAAGGACAGATCTGATGTTTTCTCTGAGTGAGAGTGAGAGTGAGAGTGAGAGAGAGTGAGTGAGAGAGTGAGAGAGAGAGAGAGAATATGACTCTATCTATCTATCTATCTATGTACATGTCTGTGATGTATTGTCTAGGTAGAACATCACAGATGCAGGGCGAAAGCCCGTAAAGTCATCAGACACTGAGACAGGCTATTAGGTCTAGTCTACATCCAGGGAGGGGCCAGGTCTAAGACGTTAGCATCAGTCAGCTCACACCTCTGCCTGTGTTAAGGTTTGGATTTGGGTGAGAAGGGAAGGAAGGGTGTAGTTCCTCTTTCCAGCCTATCCCCAGGCCATTCATAATCATCAGTTAAACTGTGTCTAGAGGTTACTCTCTGTTTTTTTTTTTTTAAGAAACAAAGATGTGGTTGAATTGATTCTGCTTATTGTCTCGTCTTAAGGCGTATATATCACGCTGGCAAGGCATATGAAGACAGTTTGGCTGTCGAAACGTTGGTTATACAAGTATTACATCTGAGCTCCTAGAGTGTACGACTCCCCTTTTTATTTTTCCAAGTCCTATGAGCTATCAGGTTATACAGAGAACAACTCACTTATCAAAGAACAGGTTGTAATATGAATTTTTCTTCTGGAGAAAGTTTCCCCGGTGATTTTACCCCACACTCCGCTACTGAGTTTAACTTTGTTTTACCTGAGAGAGTCTGACCACCAATCAGAGACCTCTATGGTGACACGCCAAGTGATGACCACCAATCAGAGACCTCTATGATGACACACCAAATGTGTTTGATGGATCATTTTTGTCGTCTTCTAATGTCTCTTAAGAGTAATAGGGAAAGTAACTGAAAGTAATCCGATTACGTTACTGAGTTTGGGTAATCTGAAAGTTACGTTACTGATATCAATTTTGGACAGGAAACTAGTAACTGTAACAGATTCCATTTAGAAAGTAACATACCTAACCCTGGCGAGCAGACACAGGTCTACGTAACCTAGCCTGGATTGACCTCTCCCGTACACACTTCTTGTGCTCTAGCTCTGACTAAACAAAAGGAGACCAAATCTGTTAAAGGTTGCACAAGTTTCCCTAAATTATAATTATAATTACTTCCATAAAGCCCTGGATCCCCATGTTCTCGGTTCCATCCCTTTGTAGACTATACCGCTGCACTTCCAGACACTCTAAACTGGGCCAAGGACTGAGAAAAAAGGACACTTAATGACATTGTTTATTGGAAAAATAGCTAATGTTAGGTAATGACTAATTGCAGTCGAAAAACAGGCTTGTAAATTTGAAACTCTTCCTGCCGTCCGTTCAAACAAAGACGTGCTCATGGTCCTGTGGCCAAGGAACAGACCGGAGGATTAAAACTGACCTGCTTCTCACCACCTCTAGGCTCTCTCTCTCTCTCTCGCTCTCGCTCTCTTTTTCTCTCGCTCTCTTTCTCTCTCTCTCTCTTTTCTCTCTTTCTTTCTCTCTCTCTCTCTCTCTCTCTCTTTCTTTCTTTTTCTCTCGCTCTCTCTTTCTCTCTATTTTTCTCTCGCTCTCTCTAATTCAAGCTGCTTTATTGCCATGAGCAACAATGTATACAATATATACACATCACACTCTTCGCAGCTGATGTAAGTAAGACCTTTAAACGGGTCAACATTCACAAGGCCGCAGGGCCAGACGGATTACCAGGACGTGTACTCAGAGCATGCGCTGACCAACTGGCAAGTGTCTTCACTGACATTTTCAACCTCTCCCTGTCCGAGTCTGTAATACCAACATGTTTTAAGCAGACCGCCATAGTCCCTGTGCCAAAGAACACTAAGGTAACCTGCCTAAATGACTACCGGCCCGTAACGCTCACATCTGTAGCCATGAAGTGCTTTGAAAGGCCCTCATCCCAGAAACCCTAGACCCGCCCCAACAGATCCACAGGTGATGCAATCTCTATTGCACTCCACACTGCCCTTTCCCACCTGGACAAAAGGAACACCTATATGAGATTGCTATTCAGCTTTCAACACCATAGTGCCCTCAAAGCTCATCACTAAGCTAAGGACCCTGGGACGAAACACCTCCCTCTGCAACTGGATCCTGGACTATGTGATAGGCCGCCCCCAGGTGGGAAGGGTAGGTAACAACACATCCGCCACACTGATCCTCAACACAGGGGCCCCTCAGGGGTGCATGCTCAGTCCCCTCCTGTACTCCCTGTTCACTCATGACTGCACAGCCAGGCACGACTCCAACACCATAATTAAATTTGCCGACGACACAACAGTGTCGCCTGATCAACGACGATAGGGAGGAGGTCAGAGACCTGGCCGTGTGATGCAAGGACAACAACCTCTCTCTCAACGTGATCAAAACAAAGGAGATGATTGTGGACTACAGGAAAAAGAGGACCGAGCACGCCCCCATTCTCATCGACGGGGCTGCAGTGGAGCAGGTTGAGAGCTTCAAGTTCCTTGGCACACCAAGACGGTTGTGAAGAGGCCACGACAAAACCTATCCCCCCCCCCCCCCCCCAGGAGACTGAAAAGATTTGGCATGGATCCTCAGGTCCTCAAAAGGTTCTACAGCTGCACCATCGAGAGCGTCCTGACTGGTTGCATCACAGCCTGGTATGGCAACTGCTCGGCCTCCGACCGCAAGGCACTACAGAGGGTAGTGCGAACAGCCCAGTACATTACTGGGGCCAAGCTTCCTGGCATCCAGGACCTCGATACCAGGTGGTGTCAGAGGAAGGCCCTAAAAATTGTCAGACTCTAGCCACCCTACTCATAGACTGTTCTCTCTGCTACCACATTTAATTACTAGTTACATTTATCTGTTATTCTTATCCTTATTTTCTTTTAACTTCATTGTTGGTTTGGGGCTCGTAAGTAAGCATTTCACTGTAAGGTCTGCACCTGTTGTAGTTGGCGCATGTGACTAATAAAATTTGATTTGACATTGTAATAAAATAATGAATTATAATAATTTAAAAGTGATTTAAAATAATTTTAAATAACAATCAAATAGTAACAGTGAAGAGTAATAGGATAATCTACTAAATAATATGGACTACTATTATTATTACTACACAAATGAATGCTACCACCACTATTATTAGCACTAATACTACCATTACCACTAGTAGCATTACTACCTCTAATATCTCTACTACCATTACCACTAGTATCATTTATACCTCTAATATACAGTGCCTTGCGAAAGTATTCGGCCCCCTTGAACTTTGCGACCTTTTGCCACATTTCAGGCTTCAAACATAAAGATATAAAACTGTATTTTTTTTTTGTGAAGAATCAACAAGTGGGACACAATCATGAAGTGGAACGACATTTATTGGATATTTCAAACTTTTTTAACAAATCAAAAACTGAAAAATTGGGCGTGAAAAATTATTCAGCCCCTTTACTTTCAGTGCAGCAAACTCTCTCCAGAAGTTCAGTGAGGATCTCTGAATGATCCAATGTTGACCTAAATGACTAATGATGACAAATACAATCCACCTGTGTGTAATCAAGTCTCCGTATAAATGCACCTGCACTGTGATAGTCTCAGAGGTCCGTTAAAAGCGCAGAGAGCATCATGAAGAACAAGGAACACACCAGGCAGGTCCGAGATACTGTTGTGAAGAAGTTTAAAGCCGGATTTGGATTCAAAAAGATTTCCCAAGCTTTAAACATCCCAAGGAGCACTGTGCAAGCGATCATATTGAAATGGAAGGAGTATCAGACCACTGCAAATCTACCAAGACCAGGCCGTCCCTCTAAACTTTCAGCTCATACAAGGAGAAGACTGATCAGAGATGCAGCCAAGAGGCCCATGATCACTCTGGATGAACTGCAGAGATCTACAGCTGAGGTGGGAGACTCTGTCCATAGGACAACAATCAGTCGTATATTGCACAAATCTGGCCTTTATGGAAGAGTGGCAAGAAGAAGGCCATTTCTTAAAGATATCCATAAAAAGTGTCGTTTAAAGTTTGCCACAAGCCACCTGGGAGACACACCAAACATGTGGAAGAAGGTGCTCTGGTCAGATGAAACCAAAATTGAACTTTTTGGCAACAATGCAAAACGTTATGTTTGGCGTAAAAGCAACACAGCTGAACACACCATCCCCACTGTCAAACATGGTGGTGGCAGCATCATGGTTTGGGCCTGCTTTTCTTCAGCAGGGACAGGGAAGATGGTTAAAATTGATGGGAAGATGGATGGAGCCAAATACAGGACCATTCTGGAAGAAAACCTGATGGAGTCTGCAAAAGACCTGAGACTGGGACAGAGATTTGTCTTCCAACAAGACAATGATCCAAAACATAAAGCAAAATCTACAATGGAATGGTTCAAAAATAAACATATCCAGGTGTTAGAATGACCAAGTCAAAGTCCAGACCTGAATCCAATCGAGAATCTGTGGAAAGAACTGAAAACTGCTGTTCACAAATGCTCTCCATCCAACCTCACTGAGCTCGAGCTGTTTTGCTGTTTTGCAAGGAGGAATTCAGTCTCTCGATGTGCAAAACTGATAGAGACATACCCCAAGCGACTTACAGCTGTAATCGCAGCAAAAGGTGGCACTACAAAGTATTAACTTAAGGGGGCTGAATAATTTTGCACGCCCAATTTTTCAGTTTTTGATTTGTTAAAAAAGTTTGAAATATCCGATAAATGTCGTTCCACTTCATGATTGTGTCCCACTTGTTGTTGATTCTTCACAAAAAAATACAGTTTTATATCTTTATGTTTGAAGCCTGAAATGTGGCAAAAGGTCGCAAAGTTCAAGGTGGCCGAATACTTTCGCAAGGCACTGTATCTACCACCATTACCACTAGTATCATTTATACCTCTAATATCTCTACTACCATTTCCACTAGTATCATTTATACCTCTAATATCTCTACTACCATTACCACTAGTATCATTTATATCTCTACTACTACTACTACCATTACCACTAGTAGTATTTATATCTCTACTACTACTACTACCATTACCACTAGTAGTATTTATATCTCTACTACTACTACTACCATTACCACTAGTATCATTTATATCTCTACTACTACTACTACCATTACCACTAGTAGTATTTATATCTCTACTACTACCATTACCACTAGTAGTATTTATATCTCTACTACTACTACTACCATTACCACTAGTATCATTTATATCTCTACTACTACTACCATTACCACTAGTAGTATTTATAGCTCTACTACTACTACTACCATTACCACTAGTATCATTTATATCTCTACTACTACTACTACCATTACCACTAGTATCATTTATATCTCTACTACTACTACTACTACCATTACCACTAGTATCATTTATATCTCTACTACTACTACTACCATTACCACTAGTATCATTTATATCTCTACTACTACTACTACTACTACTACTACCATTACCACTAGTAACATTTATAGCTCTACTACTACTAATACTACCATTACCACTAGTATCATTTATATCTCTACTACTACTACTACCATTACCACTAGTAACATTACTACCTCGAATATCTCTACTACCATTACCACTAGTAACATTTATATCTCTACTACTACTACTACCATTACCACTAGTATCATTTATATCTCTACTACTACTACTACTACTACTACTACCATTACCACTAGTATAATTTATATCTCTACTACTACTACTACCATTACCACTAGTATCATTTATATCTCTACTACTACTACTACCACCATTACCACTAGTATCATTTATATCTCTACTACTACTACTACCATTACCACTAGTATCATTTATATCTCTACTACTACTACTACCACCATTACCACTAGTATCATTTATATCTCTACTACTACTACCATTACCACTAGTATCATTTATATCTCTACTACTACTACTACCATTACCACTAGTATCATTTATATCTCTACTACTACTACTACTAGTACTACTACTACCATTACCACTAGTAACATTTATTGCTCTACTACTACTAATACTACCATTACCACTAGTATCATTTATATCTCTACTACTACTACTACCATTACCACTAGTATCATTTATACCTCTAATATATCTACTACCATTACCACTAGTATCATTTATATCTCTAATATATCTACCACCATTACCACTAGTGTCATTTATATCTCTACTACTACTACTACCATTACCACTAGTAACAGTTATACCTCTAATATATCTACTATTACCATCATAATTACTACTACTACTACTCCCACCACTACCACCATCATCATTACTACTACTACTACCACCACCATCATCATTACTACTACTACTACTACTACTACCACCACCATCATCATTACTACTACTACTACCACCACCATCATTACTACTACTACTACTATTTCTCCCACCACTACCACCACCATTACTACTACTACCACCACTACCACTAGTATAATTTATATCTCTACTACTACTACCATTACCACTAGTATCAGTTATACCTCTGATATATATACTATTACCATCATAATTACTACCACTACTACTACTACCATCATCATCATCATTACTACTACTACCACCACCACCATCATTACTGCTACTACCACCACTACCACTAGTATAATTTATATCTCTACTACTACTACCATTACCACTAGTATCAGTTATACCTCTGATATATATACTATTACCATCATCATTACTACTACTACCACCACCATCATCATTACTACTACTACCACCACCATCATCATTACTACTACTACTACTACCACCACCATCATCATTACTACTACTACTACTACCACCACCATCATCATTACTACTACTACTACCACCACCATCATCATTACTACTACTACTACCACCACCATCATCATTACTACTACTACTACTACCACCACCATCATCATTACTACTACTACCACCACCATCATCATTACTACTACTACCACCACCATCATCATTACTACTACTACTACTACCACCACCATCATCATTACTACTACTACTACTACCACCACCATCATCATTACTACTACTACTACCACCACCATCATCATTACTACTACCACCACCATCATCATTACTACTACTACTACTACCACCACCATCATCATTACTACTACCACCACCACTACCACCACCATCATCATTACTACTACCACCACCATCATCATCATTACTACTACCACCACCATCATCATCATTACTACTACCACCACCATCATCATCATTACTACTACCACCACCATCATCATCATTACTACTACCACCACCATCATCATCATTACTACTACCACCACCACCATCATTACTACTACTACTACTACCACCATCATTACTACTACTACTACTACTATTACTCCCACCACTACCACCACCATTACTACTACCACCACTACCACCATCATTACTACTACTACTACCACCACTACCACCACCATCATCATTACTACTACTACTACTACCACCACCACCAACATTACTACTACTACTACTACTACTACCACCATCATCATTACTACTACTACCATTACTCCCACCACTACCACCACCACCATCATTACTACTACTACCACCACTACCACCACCATCATCATTACTACTACCACCACAACCACCACCACCACCATCATCATTACTACTACTACTACTACTACTACCACCACCATCATCATTACTACTACTACCACCACCATCATCATTACTACTACTACTACTACCACCATCATCATTACTACTACTAATACTACTACCACCACCATCATCATCACCACCATCATCATTACTACTACTACTACTACTACTACTACTCCCACCACTACCACCACCATCATCATTACTACCACCACCATCATCATTACTACCACCACTACCACCACCATCATCATTACTACTACCACCACCATCATTACCACCATCATCATTACTACTACTACTACCACTACCACCACCACCATCATTACTACGACCACCACTACCACCACCATCATCATTACTACTACCATCATGACTACTACTA